>NC_061511.1:178104542-178150768 GCF_022539505.1 Lolium rigidum | reverse complement strand
GGATCATCATCATTGCCACCACCACCGTCAACACCGCCATTGATCATAGAGGAGTTCTTCATCGTCGTCTATGAAGACCCTTTGGTCAAGAAGGTACGTAAGCGTTCCCACATATATGATGCATGTGATTAATTATGGGCATGTTCTAAAAACCTTTAATTTCAAACGATCGGCGCTCGATCTCTTTGCGAGCACTCCCAAAAAAGTTTGCGGACTATCTTGATGGCCAGGAGCCAGCTAAGGTGTATCTGCGAGCAGCTGACTGTGGTCCTCGTCTCTGGACCGTGGAGGTCCTATTTGACAGTCAAGGCCGGATGTACCTCGAAAAGGGCTGGGAGAATTTCGCCATCGCGCACGGTGTGGATTTCGGCTGCTTCGTACACTTCAAATATGAAGGCGATGATGTGCTCACAGTGAAGGTGTTCGATAGAACAATGTGCAGGAAGTACTACTACTCGGACGACGAAGATACTGCCGATGAAAGCGACGACGACGTGAAGTCATGCATCCATACCCTTTAGATAAGGGGATTATGACCAAGAATATATATGTAGCTTCATATGCATCGATTTAGAGATCTAGCTATTTTCCTATATATTATGCATTTAAAAAATTATATCGCAATTTCTACCATGATTCGAGCACCACAGCCTCCAAACGATGCCGATATCGGCATGGTCGTAACGGCTATGCTCGCCGCCACCGCTAGGTCACCGTCGGGAAGCACCATGTTTAGCATAAGATTCACTTTAGATTAAGCTGCGAAAATAGTCACCTGCCATTGGCTGAGGCGGCCCCACAGAGCAGCTCTATATGATATTCTCTAAATAAATAGACGACCCCAGCGGTCATTGGCTGCGGAGGCCCCACAGAGCGGGAATATATGATTTTCTCTAAATAAATAGAAGACACCACTGGTCATTGGCTGCGGCAGCCCCACGTAAGCGGCAATATATGTCTTTTCCTGAAAAATAGACGACCCCACTGGTAATTGGCTGCTGCAGCCCCACAGAGCGGTTATATATGTCTTTTCCTGAAAAGACCCCACTGGTTATTGGCTGCGGCAACCCTATAGAGCGGCCCCATTTGTCATTGGTAGCACCGCGTATACAATCAGAAAATAAAACGGCCCACGCGTCAGCGACAGATGGATGGCTACCTGTCAGCACGAGATGGTCAGAGAGGAACTACCCTCTGTGCAGCCCCACCCGTCAGATTAACGGTAACGGTAAGGCCTCGACTCGACGGCAACCCTCCCGTCCGAGCGTCTACGAGGGAGGGAGGAGAAAACTGAGGAAAAGTTAAGAGGCTGGGGAAAACTGAGCACAACTAACGAACCAGGGGCACGAAAATAGAAATCCCTATTTTTAATTATTTTTAATGTTGGGATTTCTATTTTCGTGCCCTCGGTTCCTTAGTTGTGCTCAGTTTTCCCCAGCTCCTTAGTTTTTCCTCAGTTTTCCCCAAGTCCTTGTTTGAAACCCGCAGAAGCAGCTCCGACAGCAGGAATCCGTTAAGTTGACCGTTCCGTGCTGACGAGTGGGGTCGTGTTGTTTCTGGGGTCGCGTCGTGTGGGGCTGGTAGGAAGGAACCGCGTGGGATAGGACGAGACCATGTTTGTGTGGCCGAAGCGTGTGGAGCCGTGTGGGTCCGGGACGTGGGCACGAGTGGTTTCTGTTTCTTTCGCCCAGATTAGCAGTTTTCAATGTACATTTTTCCTCTCTCTCGCTCGATCTCATTCCTATTTGATAGCCCAAATTGGTAGCAAATCTAGAGCAGCTTCTCCTTCTGTTTTTTAACGCCATTCATTTCTTTATGCCTTCGTTTTTACCCAATCAGGTAGGAAATCTAGGGCACAAATCCAGAGAAAATATAGGATAAGCTTGCATAGAGCAGCCAACATAGCATAGATATATTCACGATAGATCCAACAGTAGTACCGATAGAACCCCACAACATAAGCTACATTTTACATCGTGCACCTATCACGTAGCACCAAAGATTGTGCAAAAAACACGGAGTCAATTGCAACGATGATGGAACAAAGAGTGAACAAAGATCATGCATGATAATATGGGCTCGAAAAAAAGAGGTAGCCTTAGTTACATTGGACACACTTATATCCAGGATTTGAGTGAGTAAACAAAAGATCATGCACAAAAAATTTGTACACACCAATTGTTTACTGACCAAACCCTGAATCAATTTGTGCCCAAATATTCATCATCATCGGCACAAATCTTAAAAAAAAGCAAATCACAAGCACTAATAACGCAAGATCTAACACAAAAGGATTGGACTAGGAACAGACACACCCTAATAACGCTAGATCTAACACAAATGGATTGAACTAGGAACAGACGAACCCTAATAACGCTAGATCTAACACAAAAGGATTGAAATGGGATAAGAACAAGGGAGCAGAGGGTTACCTTCGGCTCGTCGTCGACGATGCTGGTGTCGTAGGATTCTCCGGCGCGACGTACGGCACTGGTTTGTACGGGTCCCAAGCAACGGGGACCTGGATGGGGCCTGGACGGTGGCGACGGCCGATGTGCCGGCGGCTACGTTGGAAGCAGCGACAAGGGCCTGGACGGGGGCAGCGGCCGATGCACCGGCAATGGGCATCTCATTCTTGTCCATCGCCGGCGGTTTTCTTCGGGGTTTTTTCTTCGGTTGTGGAGAAGATGATGGGACAGGAGAGGCGGTTGCAGTGAGAACGTGCGTCGAGGGAGAGAAAGAGGGGCTCTATAAAGACGAAGGTGGCGTGTACCGCAACACGCGTCCGCTATGCACGGCTGCAGCGTGCACCGCGACACGAGTCTAACCCTGGGACGTTTGGTGTACTCAGTTATAACCTCGGGCCTTATACAGAAATTTTATATGTACTCAGTTTTCCCCTCGAGTACTTAGAATGGCAAGTGCAATATACTCACTTTTACCCTCAAGTAGTTGGTCAACAGAGAGTCAACAAATGAGATTAACATATCTAATTGAGGTATTTCATGCGTAAAAAATTCAAAAAAATAAAAACATAGTGGCACCTACTCATGGAGTCTTCCTACGCAACCTGCCACCAAGAAAACCTTAACAAACATATATAAATCAAGTTTTACCACAAATTTCCACTTCTCAGAATCACTAGTGTAGCTATGAAGATGCATGGTTTTCCACTCAAACCCCTTTGCAAAACATCTTCCCCAAAAACATAGCCTGTCTAAATGATGCCATAATTGTCACACTCATGTATATTTGAATTGCAAATAATTTGATGTAGCCCAATATGAATTATATTGTACAAAACATGCATTTTTCATTTTGTAATTCTTTTTGTTTGAATCCCTTAGTCTATTTACTATTTATGTTCCCTTGGATTGTTAGTACTACTCAGTTTTTCCCTCAAGTTCTGTCACAAATGCTCTCAGAAGCCCAAACTTATCCTGGTTGGTTGAGCCATTGTCACACGGATCGACTCCACGAACCGTTGATCAACTGATCTAACGGGCAGTATACCCCTCCCCGTCTCTTCGTGGCCACCCCTCTCTCTCTCTTCGTGGCCACCCTCTCTCTCTCTGTCGGTGGATGCATTATTGTCACCCCTCTAACAATTATCAACTATCTTTCGCTTTCCTTTTTCTTTTAGGGGATATAGTTTTGGCATATAGTTTCGGTAATTTGAAACGGCCCAAAAGTGGTATAATTTTGGTATAAACATGAGGCATACATATTTGCGGATTTCGGTGAATGCATTATTGTCACCCCTCTAACAATTATCAACTATCTTTCGCTTTCCTTTTTCTTTTAGGGGATATAGTTTTGGCATATAGTTTCGGTAATTTGAAACGACCCAAAAGTGGTATAATTTCGGTATAAACATGAGGCATACATATTTGCGAATTTCGGTGAATGCATTATTGTCACCCCTCTAACAATTATCAACTATCTTTCGCTTTCCTTTTTCTTTTAGGGGATATAGTTTTGGCATATAGTTTTGGTAATTTGAAACGGCCCAAAAGTGGTATAATTTCGGTATAAACATGAGGCATACATATTTGCGGATTTCGGTGAATGCATTATTGTCACCCCTCTAACAATTATCAACTATCTTTCGCTTTCCTTTTCTTTTAGGGGATATAGTTTTGGCATATAGTTTTGGTAATTTGAAACGGCCCAAAAGTGGTATAATTTTGGTATAAACATGAGGCATACATATTTGCGGATTTTGGTGAATAGATTATTGGGAGCCCTAGATTATTTGTCACCCCTCTAACAATTATTGGGAGCATTCCAATATAGTTGGTAATTTTGGTGAATGCACACACTAACTATGAAAACAACTACAAGTACATGTAATCGAATAATGAATTTGTAACAAGGTATCCCTTGTAACAACTTCTAGCGCCTGGTGAGCAATGATAAGAATCCGATCGCAATTATACAATAGAAAAAACAATCAGCCATCAGATTAGCTTGCTTCTTGAACAAGATTAGCTGCCTTAACTGCTTGTTCATTTTCTTCAGTTCTCCCTTCACTTCCACCAGTCCTGCATTGGGAGCATTAGGCATAATCGGAACGGCTCCTCTCTCTGCCGCATTCTCTACAGAAAGTCCCCCCTCCCAAATTGCGCTCCCCAATAGCGCCAATTGATTCCTGCAATTGAAGCCTCGAACGTACACATCGATCCACTCGAAATGCCCGCATTTCTTCAGGATCCGAAAACAACAACGGGAACCCTAAATCCCAAATTCGAGGGAATAGCAAGAAAATCGAGAGAAAACAGAGAAATTGGAGCGAGATCTAACCTTATCCCCCTCTCTATATGGCAAGCTCTCGCATGCAAGGAACTCACGTCCACGGTTGCCGTTCTCGTCCGTCTTACAGATCGACCGCTTCAGAGGCTCCTGGCGTGGGCAGTTAGGGCATCTTGTCAAAGGCACGGGTCCATACTGCGGCCATGAAGAACGGGAGGTCGAAGAGAAACTAGACATCACCCGCCTGCCGGAGAAGGGCTACCGCTGGCGGAGAAGAAGAACAATGGGGCGCGGGGAAAGAAAGGGGAAGCAATGGCACGGGCACGGGTGCGGGGCTGGCTCGGGCTCCCATTTTGCAATGGTCACCTGGGTAAGCTATGGGTTCGGCGCACTAACGTGGACAAGTTGTGGGTCACACGATGATCTGGATAAGTGAAGACGTGTCCACTGCGGGGCACCAACATCGGCCCCACTTGCCAGCACCAGCCAACGTCAACTAAACGGGAATCCTCCGTCCGAGCTCCTTCTGCGGGTTTCAGACATGGTCTTGGGGAAAACTGAGGAAAAACTAAGGGGCTGGGGAAAACTGAGCACAACTAAGGAGCCAGGGGCACGGAAATAGAAATCCCTTTTTTTTTAATTTGTAACTAAGTACATAACAAAAAAAGTACTTAACAAAAAAAGCACTTAACAAAAAAGTACTTCAAATTTGTATATAACTAAAATTTGTATATAACTAAAATTTGTAACTTCCAATTTGTATATAACTAAAATTTGTATATAACTATAACTTCAAATTTGAATATAACTATAACTTCAGATTTGTATAACCGGTACCCCCCGCGCGCGTATACGGAGGGGGCGGGGGCAGCGAGGCGCCGCCCCCCTCGCCGCCCTTCCGTATACGCGCGGGGTTAATTTTTTTTGTTTTTTTTTTGGCGAGAGAGAGAGAAACATGCACACCGACCTCGCGCGTAGGGGTGCCAAGGGCCACCACCCTTTCGCCACTGCCACCGCCACCGCCCTTTCACCACCGCCACCGCCCCTCTTTCGCCACCGCCACCACCCCTCTTTCGCCACCGCCACCGCCACCGCCCTTTCACCACCGCCACCGCCACCACCCCCTTCTTTACCGGGATTAATTAGTTTTTACTACATGTTTTCAGGAGTGACACATATGGCGGACGATAGAGCCGACCCGATTAGGCATAACTATAATTCGGAAGCTGAGGCACATCTTTTCGGCATTATAAACGGCGACATTCTTTATGTGCCGGCCGAAGAAGATGAAGAAGAGGATATCTCTTCTTATCTGAACCTTGGCGGTGAAGATGAAGGTCGTCAGCGAGGTGATGACGAAGGAACGGGCACTCGTTGATGGAGGTCAACCATCGACAAACACCTCCGGCGATGTTGATAAGCAATTAGCAATCACCACCTCCGGCGAGGTATATATATACATTGAGCCTCTGGTGATACAAATTTACCGATTTCAATAAATATGTGTATTAACTTGACTCTCTTTCTTATTTTAGCCCTCGGCCAGCGGATCGTCAAAAAAATCGGTGAAGACAAAGCGTGGCAAAACCAAGACACTGAAACAAGGAGTAATATATACCATTGATGTTATCAGTCCAACCGGCAAGCCGCTGGAGCCCGAAGAGGCGTACACCAAGTTCATCAACCAATGTGGAGTCGTTGTTAGAGACAGCGTCCCGATCACCGTCCAGGAATGGCATGAGCCAGTGAAGGCACGTGTTGGTTCTAGTTTCGTCAGCAAGAGAAAGAAAAATGAATGCTGGAGAACGCTTATGGAGCATTTCGTTCTACCTCCGGAATACAAAAAAAAGATGAATTCGGTAACGACGATCCGGAGGGACGTAAGAGGAGGAGGCTGGTCAAAGAGTTCGCTCTTCAGAAGATGGCCACAACACTCCGGACATACAAGAAAAATTTAGCGGCTCAATATGTTGAGAAGGGGAAGACTCCGGATTTCAGCGGACAGTATGAGAAGCTGAAAGATGATTGGCCCGAATTTGTGAGGCAAAAGAAATCAGAGGAGTTCAAGGCCATATCGGATAAAAATAAGGCAAATGCGGCTAAGAAGCAGTATAATCATATTACGGGGCCAGGAGGATACCGCCTTTCGGAGCCTAAGTGGCAGAAGATGGAGGATGACCTGAGGGCGCGAGGAATCCCTCTAGGTACAGAGGGATGGGACCCTAGGGCCAAAAGCTGGTGGTACGGGCATGGGGGAACGCTAGACCCGGTGACAGGGGAGTGTACCCACCGAGACACAAAGTTTAAACCCACCCAATCCCTTATTGACGCAATGAGGGATGCTCAAGAGGGGAAGATCAAGTTCAACAGAGAGAATGACGCGCTGACAAAAGCCCTCGGGAATCCTGAACGCGGAGGACGTGTACGAGGCAAAGGCATCATTTCGTGGAAAGAAGGGGTTTCCCAGGAAAATGACCCCTACAGTTATAGAAGCTGTAAGAGAAAGGCGGATCATGAAAAAGATGTTGTGGCGCAGTTGGCATCGGAATTCAATGAGATGAAGAAAACCCTGAATGTACTAGTACAAGAAAGAGAGGCAGCTCGGACGCATGAAGATCATCCACCGGATGTCGGAAGCCAGCAACGGAGAAGCAGCGTGGCTTCCACGGAGCCCCCACCAGCTGGTGCTAATGCACATGCACCGACGATCGATATTACTGCACCGGAGCCTCCTCGCTACCCCGTGGACGATGTAAAGGAGATGAAAGAATGGCATATGTATTATCCAATGGGGAACATGTCCATGAAGGTAGCCATCGGTAGTGCTTTACCATGTGAACTGGAGCACTCCACCACAACAACCCCATTCAAGATGGCTATGCTCGTGTCACGGTGGAGGACATAGTACAAGGGTTTGAGGACCCGGAGATTGACATTGCTACACCCGAAGGGGAGAGAAGACTTGGAGATGTCAAGCGCCAGTTCATTCTATGGCAAAAGAAGTTTATCAAGTTTCCAGGCGAGGCGCCAAGGCCAACAAGTCCACCCCCCTACGGTGGTGGTGGCGGTGGCGGTGGTGGTGGTGATGGTGCTTCACCTACACCTCCTTCACGTCAGCTGACGCCGCCCCCCAATTCACCTCCGGCGGGTAAGAAGCCGCCGCCCCCCAGTCCGCCTTGGGCGGGTAAGCAGACGCCGCCCCCCAATCCACCTCCGGCGAAGAAGCAGAAGCAGTCCTGGACTATTAACCCGGACCCTTATGTACCTAAGACCACAAAGGTACCGGAGCCATCACTGAAGCCTCTCCCCACAAGGCCTTGGGAACGTAGTGCCGAGGAAGTCGACGCGGCCGCGGCTGCTCACCATGAGAAATTGAGGGCGGGATCGAAGGCGAAAAGAGAGCCCGAGCCCAAGCCAGTATATTCTGACAAGGAAAAGAAGTGGGCTAAGTCATTTTTGAGCACACCGTCCCAAGCCGCGAAGAATCTGCCTGATGACTATGCACGTGAACTTCGTAGGCAAGCACTCATGTTGAAGGAGAAGAAAGAGTTGGCGGAGAAGCAGGAGAAGAAAGCCTTGGAGGAGGCCGGGAAAGAATTAGCAAGTAAAAAAAGCGGGAAATGAGTTGCCTAGCTCGGGGAACAAAGTAAACAATCGATCGCCCCGCTCATAGTGAAAGCCGCCGGTCCGGATGCTGAACTAATGACCCCACAATCATAGCAGCTGCGGCAGAACATGGAATGACTGTAACGGGTGCCAGAAAACAAGCGGCCCTGATCGGTATGACTCTTCGTGCACTGTTAGGCCTTGAGGAGGCGCCAGTGAGGGAGGTAGTAATTACATATGTGCCGAATGGGCCTCTCGTCGAGCCTGCGCAGGAAGAGGATCTACCTCCACAAATGAAAAGTCTGCTAATTTGGTACAAGGGTTACATAAAAAATAAAGCCGCCAAAGAATATATTTATGCGGAAGTTAGACATGAGCATCACTTCAAACATTACTATGTAACAGTTCATCTGAGTGAATTGTTCTAGCTTTTCAATCTGCGTGAGCTCGACAAATCTATCATCAGTTGCTACGTTCTGTAAGTGATTTATTTCTACCCCATCTCGTTCATTGCCTGCACTATATATATATATATATATTGTCGTAACTATATTGTTGTGTACGCTATTATGCAGAATGAAGATTAAGGAATGCAGAATAAGGAACATCCATGATGTTGGGTTCATTGACCCACACATCGTTAATGGATATGTGTTAGGAAAACACCCCGCCGACGTGGAGCAAGACCTGTGACGGTTTCTTACAAAGCAGGAACTCAAAAGTGATATTCTATTTCCTTACCATTTTGGGTGAGTGTTTCTGTCTTGAGCACATTCTCTTTTGTTTACTCCATGCATGGTATGTGGCTAATCGATGAGTTATGCATGACTGTGCATGTATCGTGTCCGCAGGTTCCACTGGATTCTGCTAGTAACTCAATTTCACACCTCCACAGTTCTCGTCATCGACTCTCTGAATCTGGATGCAAAGCTTTGGGCCGACATGAGAAAAATGATGCAGAATTAATTGTTTTCATTCATTTGTGCTCTATATCGATCGGCCTATTTCGTTCATTTCCTAATATCAAGTAACCAATAACTCTCTTGTTCATTTAATTTTCTTTGCCTCGTAGGGTTTGGAGACGGTTCGCAGATGAAAAGGTCGGTGAATTCAAAAAAGAGCTACAATTTAAAAGGTCAGTGACTGGGACTGGGGCTACTCAGCCACCGGGGACCAATCTATGTGGATACTATGTTTGTGAGATGATCCGGAGATACACCTCTGAGCGGGTTCCGTGTGATAACAATATCAAGAGGAATAACCTTCGGAAGATGCTTAGTCCAGAAGCTCGCTTCCGACCACTTCAAGAGGAACTAGCTGGATGGTTCATGAGGGAAGTCCTCCATCCTAAAGGAGAACACTATGTAGAGGACGTAGAACTTCTGATGCAGTAAATTATGTATGGAAACTTGTTCAAAATTGTATATGGTCATCCGATATTGAATATATATTGTATATTCCTCTTGAATTATTTTTGGTTCTAATTTCAAATTTGTTTGAAATTGTACATTCATATGCATGTATGTAGTACCGTAGAATATGTGAAACTCCTTCAAAATTAAAATAAAACACAAAAGAAATAAAACAATACAAATTAAAAAGAAACCAGATTTAGGGGGGGCTAAAACCCTAAACCTGCGGCGGCCTTTAGTCACGGTTGGCCAGAAGAACCGCGACTAAAGGTCCTCCGCCCCGACGGTCGCCTGGCGTCCACGTGGACGGGCCTTTAGTCGCGGTTCGTAAACAACCGCGACTAAGGGGGGGGGGGGCTTTAGTCCCGCTTATTTAATACCGGTTGTGCAACCGGTATTAATGGACGTTGCAAACCGCGACTATTGGCCCTTTTTCCACCAGTGTATGTTGTAAGCGAAAATAGAAAAATGCAAAAGTAAAACTAACATTACGGTGCTTTCTAAATTATCGCGAAAAAATTTAAGTCATGCAACGAGTGAAACGTTCTTACGTCAAATCAAAATATTCAATGTTAAACAACCTTTGCAATGCACAAGAAATTTGTGCCAGTGCCACACATATTCACTGAATAAAACCTACAAGATCAACAACCTATTCTTCCGCAGCAACGCGCGGACATTGTCCTAGTCTTTCCAAATTTTGATCTATAAGAGGCAATGAGTAATGATTTTTCCTAGTTTCCTTTTTCAATTTTCTAAAATCAATGCACATCTTATGTCCTACAACAGTTCTGGTTGGAACCATTTAATTGTGTTTATTTGGTACAACAATAAATCCTCCTTTCTTAGGGGCGCAGTGAACATGACTCACCCAGTCACTCTCTTTGACATGATAGATGATACCTGCATTGAGGAAGCAGATGATTTCTTTTCTTACCACTTCCTTCATTTCAGGCTTAAGTTTTCTCTAAAAATATGCAACTGGTTGGGCTCCATCTTCCATGAATATCCGATGAGTGGCTATTGAGGGACTGGTCCCCTTCAAGTCATTCAAAGAATACCCAAAAGCCTTACGATGCATTTTAAGTACCATCATTAAATGGTCTTCCTCCTTTTCTGACAGGTTAGTACTCACAATAACCGGATATTTATTTGTCTCATCTAAAAACTTATATTTTAAATCTGGAGGAAGATGTTTCAATTCTGGTGGTGGTAAATCTTCATCCCCTTTTCTTCCAGGTACTTCATACTTCTCATTAGTTGAATTATCAGCTATAGGGAGAGATTCCAAACATTTTTATATATCATTTTTATCTATTCCTATCATAGTATTTTAATTTCCAAGTAAACTTACCTCTAAATCATCTCCAAGAGTATTATAAAGTATTGCGGAAAGATTAGCAAGATTAACTTCCTGCTCGAAGTCCTCCTCTTCAATAATTGGTTTATGATTGAACTTCCAGAAATGGAAACTCATCACTTCCTCCCCAAACTTAATAGAGATAGTTTCTTTCCTGCAGTCAATATTAGCTTCTACAGTGTTTAAGAAAGTTCTTCCAAAAATGATTGGAGAATGAGAATCAATTGGCATATCAATGACAACAAAATCAATGTGATGAGTGTAAGGTCCTATTGTAATAGGTACGTTCTTTATTACTCTGATAGGAACTCTAAGAGTCTTATGAGCTAGCATTATTGTCATATATGTGTCTTCTAATTTTGAATGCTCAAGTTCATCTTGGGTACCAAAATTAAATCTATAGGAAATAAATTTAATGGCTGTCCAATATCACAAATTCCATAATAAGAGGATCCACCAAAAGTGCAAGGTAAAATAGGTTTGCCCACATCTTTTGCTTTAACCAGACCTTCTACAAACTGTGAGGCTTCAGAATCGAGCTCAACTACATTGGAGTGTGCAAACATAGCCAAAATACTTTCCTTAGTTACCTCACTTTCTCCATTTGCAACTTCATAAGTAGGCTCCTCATTACTCAATTTTAACTCTGATGCTCGTACCTCCTATTCCTTTTGTTATGCAAGGAGTTGAGCTCTGATGTACCTTGCCACTGTCATTGGGAAAGGGAGCGGATCATTGTAAGGCATCCTTTCAAATGGTACCACTTTGGGTACTTCAGCTTCAACTTGTTTTGCTTCAATGATTTGAGGTGGCGGAGTGTAATGAAGCCATTCTTTCTTGGGTGCTTCAATGAATTATGTAAAAGCTTGAAGAACATCTAATACCATAACATCATCAACATTAGGCTCATTAGCTGTTTCTTTTAATTGCCTAGTGTTTTTATAAGAATTTAAACAATAATATCCAACTTTTGTTTCTCCCTCACTTTCAAGATCAAAGCCCCATGATACTCTATTTCTATGAACTTTGTCTAAGTATATCCAAGCTTTCTCGGCTGTGAGTTCCATAAAAAGTCCACAGGATAACAAATCCAATTCTCTTTTATTAATTAAATGTAAAACATACCAAGGTGGTAAATCATGATGGGGGCATTTTTGAACCGTACCTTTGAACCTGAGGTAGGCTCTCATTAAGCTTTCACGGCTGCGATTCTGGAAATTTGTTATAATCCTTCTTGCTTCAGCAAAGTTGACTTTGGGATAGAACCGAAATATAAATTCCTTCATAAGATTCTCCCAATTAAGTATCAATATTTTATGCAGGGCAAGTTCTATACCAAGATAATGCAGTGTTGGTTAGAGATTGACTAAACAATTTAAGTTTTAGTTCATCATCGATGTAGTTTCTCAATTTAATTGTCCAACACCACTCAGTAAAAGAATGTAAATGACTATAAGGATCCTCATCGGGATCATCTCCTGCAAAACTATTCGCCTTCATAATAGCAATAAAGCACGGATTAGTAGCAAACTCCACATCACTCCCATTGGGGAATTCATTAACGAACCCCCGGTTGAATCTCCCGAGATATTCAGCTGCATCAAGCTTATTCATAAGCCCGAGATCAGCCATGGTATTACCTGAACTATTAAACAACTTTAGTGAAAACAATAATAGATAACCAACTAAGAACAAAGACCAAAAGCACTGAGCTCCCCCGGCAACGGCGCCAGAAAATAGCTTGATAACTGCAAGAACATAGATCAATTGTAGCTAGTTTCGAAATAAGAGTATCAAACTATGAGGAGCTACTGGTTAGGGTCTTAATGCCCCTTGCTACTTTCTACTAAAGATTAATTAATATTTTTTTTCTAATCTCAAAATGTTTAAAGGGGAGTGTTGTAAATGGTTGCAAATAAAGTAAATAAAGTAGTAAAATCGTTATGAAAAATGGATTGAAACTTAATATGACAAGGTGTTCTCAGGTAATATTGGTTCCACCTCTAGCACTAGGATTCATGTTAATCAAAAAGTATGATTTTAACTATATTGTGTGTGGGAGAGCTCTGTAATAAGATGCGCCCATAAAGCCATCGATCATTGCATCTCTAAATAACCACAACAACTAGCCTTCTGCAAGCCACATATTGACTATTGCTATTAAGGGGTTTACCCCGTGGTTATCGATATGAGCTTTGTGAATCCCTCTTATCCCCCTTATTCATGTGTCAAAGCGCCGACATGGTAATGTAACTTCCCGCCGTTCACTTTAGCACACTTCAAAGAGTAGTTCCCTCTCAAGACTATAAGGCATATATTACATGGTGCACAACACAAAATATCAAGAGAGAGAACTAACACACATCAATACTCAAAACCATAAATCATCTTAGATTCATCTCATATTAATGCTAGGGTTTCTCCATCTCCCCAAGAACTAATAGGATTACTCACACATGGAGACAATCAAGAACATCATCACAATCTTATGGAGGGGATTAAAGGATTAGAACGAATTCGAATAGAAATTCATAATAGCAATCAAGATTACAACTATGGTTGGAGGATGATGATGGTGAAGGTGCAGCGGTTGATGATGATGAAGGGGATGATGCCTTGTTCTACGAAGATCCACGTAGCTGCCCGGATGTTGTCTTCTCCAACTTCCTTCTCGAGATCTTATCTGGGGTGGTGTTTCTCTATTTTGCGGAGCTGTGTGCGTTTGATCTCTGAACCGTCTGCGGGAGGTGAAAGTATTTGATGAGACGGTGCTTCTAGAGGGTGGTACAGACAGATAGTAAGGGCGGGCCTTGCCCGTACCGATGCTCGTTAAAGCTACTAGAAGTTATCCTCGCATTGTCCTTTCGTCCAGGCGCATAATTAAGTTTAAAAATGATTTCTACCGCGTCAAAATGCCAGAAAATGACAGTTTTCATTGATATTTCATCATTGACTTATTATTTTGAGATCCTGTGTAGATAATCATAAAAGAGCACGGTAGCGCGGTGAAATACAAAAAAACCTACCACTACTGAATGATATCTTTTTGATAAAATAACGATGCAAAAACATGCTAAAAATGCACTCATCAAGGTCCTTTGTGCATTTCACAGAACACAATGCTTTCTTTACCATCTTCTAGTGTTATATACCAAGATTTTCTTGATATCTACCGAGTACCCCGATGATAAATGCTAAGTCAGGGCGAATGCACACTTGTGCATGTTGTAGGCTTCCAATAACAGAAGCATATGGAACCGCTTTCATTTGATCGATCTCGTATTGGTTCTTGGGACATTGAAATTTCCCAAAATTGTCGCCCTTAACTATAGGAGCAGGTGTGGCATTACTCACATGCATATTATACTTCTTTAGAACCTTTTCTAAATATGCCTTTTGCGATAGTCCTAGGACTCCATTATTCTTATCTCGGTTAATTTCTATGCCCAAAACATATGAAGCTTCACCAAGATCTTTCATATCAAAATTTGAGGATAATAACTTATTTGTCTTTTGTAGTAGACTGACATCACTGCTGGCAAGCAAGATATCATCCACATAGATAACTAGGAAAATATATTTCCCATTTTTAAACTTTGCATAAGCGCAGTTGTCCTCAGCATTCTCTTTAAATCCAAATATCTTTATAACCTCATTAAAATTTAGATACCACTATCTAGAGGCTTTCTTTAATCCATAAATGAATTTCTTTAGGCAACATCACATGTCTTCCTTGCCCTCCATGATAAAACCCTTGGGTTGTTTCATATAGACACTTTCTTCTCAATCCCCGTTTAGAAATGTCGTCTTTACATGATACCGGATAAAATCTCTCATTATAATCTACCCCTTATCTTTGTTTAAATCCTTTTGCCACAAGTCGTGCTTTATACTTTTCTACATTCCCATTGGTGTCATACTTTGTTTTATAGAACCATTTGCAACCTACTATTTTAGCTCCTTTAGGAATTTCTTCTAAGTCCCAAACATCGTTGGAACTCATCGATTCCATCTCGTCTTCCATGGCCTCCACCCACTTCGATGAGTAAGGGCTTCTCATGGCTTCTTCATATGAAGTGGGATCACCTTCAAAATGAATTGTTTATGTGTTATAAACTTTATAATCAGCAGAAATAGCTGATTTTTAAAACTCTTTTAGACCTTCTAAGGGCCTCATTCTCTGGCCCATTCTGTTTCTCCACTTGCGGCTCATCTTCTAGGGGTGGCTGTTGCTGCTCCCTCTCATGCTCAAGAAATGGTTCAGTTGGCTCCTGACAGGCAGGTTCCGAATTTTCACTCATTGTTGTTACGGGTGGAACTGCAACAGGTACTTGCACCACAACCTCAGGGACTACCGGTGCAGGTTCAACGGGTAGTGAGAAAATGGCTCCTGAGTCCTTGGATTAGGTTCATACACCCTCTTCTCCTCAAGATCAATTTTCCGAGCTACCATGCTCTCTCTCATCATTTCGTCCTCTAAGAAGACTACATGTCTTGCTTCTACAAACTTTGTGTATTTGTCTAGACAACAGAAATGAAAACCTTTTGAGTTTTCAGGATAGCCAATGAAATGGCAGCTAACTATTTTTGGATCTAGCTTTGTAATATTTGTATTAAACACTTTGGCCTCAGCTAGGCTCCCCCACACCCTCAAGTGGTTTAGAGAAGGTACTCGTGCTGTCCATAGCTCATACGGTGTTTTGGGCACCGACTTGCTTGGTACTCTGTTGAGAATGTGAATGGCGGCTTTTAACGCCTCCATCCACAATCCCAATGGAGTAACTCATCATAATGCGCACCATATCCCCATTAGAGTACGGTTGCGCCTTTCAGCTACTCCATTTTACTAAGGATCGCCCGTCATTGAATACTGGACCAATATGCCTATAAGAACCTTGCAAAAGATCCAGGGACATGGACATATGGAGTGTGCTGACCGTAGTACTCCACACCCCACGGTTAGATCTCACTATCTTTATTCTTTTATCATGTTAATTTTCAACTTCAGCTTTGAATATCTTGAATTTATCCAACGCTTACGATCTTTCTTTGATTAGATAAATATAACCATAACAAGAGTAAAAATCTGTGAATGTTATGAACGAGGCATAGCCATCCACACTTTTCACAGGAGATGGTCCACAAAAGTCGGTGTGAATTATTTCTAGTGTTCATGTGCTTCTTGTGCAGCCTTTTTTATTTGCTTTACATACTTTTCTTTAATGCAATCTATGCATTGTTCCATTTCTGAGAACTCTAATGGAGGAAGAATTTCATTTTTGACGATTTTTTCTATTCCTCCTCGAAATATAGCCTAAGCGACATTACCATAATTTCGTCGATGAGTCATGAGGTCTCTTTCTTTTATTTTGTTCTTTATCCGATGCGGAAACATGCTCATTCACATTACACATAGAATTCACTTTTCCGCGCAGGGATAACAAATAAAGCTCATTGTGAAGGAAAGCAACACCCACATAAGCATTATTAAACCACATGGAACACTTGCCATGTCCAAAATAACATTCATAATGATCTTTTTCCAAACGTGAAACACTTATTAAGTTTCTGTGTAATGAAGAAACATATAAAACATCTCTAAGCAGAATCGTAAATCCATCAGCTAACTCCAGGGAGATTTCGCCAATAGCTTCAATGTCTTCCTGAACTCCATTTGCAACTTCAATGCATCTTTCGCTTCTTTGCATAGTCCGCGTCGAATGGAATCCCTGTAAAGAATTTGCAACATGAACAGTTGCACCTGAGTCAATCGACCAAGTAGATTTTAAAAACTGTGTATACAAGGATTCATTTACAAAGGAAACAATGTTGTTACCATTCTTTGCCATTATTGAATTTAGCCAGACAGGGCAATCTTTCTTGCAATGCCCACTCTTCTTGCTGTGGAGACATTGATCTTTGTCCACTAGGAGAGATTTTTGCTGATGCTGATGTTGCATGTGAGATTTTCCATGTGGCTTTGATTGAGAACCCTGTTGCTTTGATTGTAGTTTCTTTTCTTCTTATCCTTCACATAGTTCAGAGGATTTGATTATGCCATCTTCTTGCACACACATGGCTATTGTCTTTTCTATATCCCTCCGCTCTGGCTGCATGTTGTAGTTAACAACAAAAGTGTCAAACTGATTTGGCAGTGAAGCCATAAATTGATGAACAAGGAGTGCAGACTTGAGCTCCAGATCAGCATCCATGGGCTTTAGCTTAGCAGCCATGTTGCTCATCCTAAGGATATTCTCTCTTATGCCATGTCCACATATAGTGTACTTTTCTGTCACCAGTTGCTTCAGTAGTTGGGTAGCATAAATCTTTGAAGAACCAGTGAAAATGGCTCTTTATCTTTTCAAGATACTCCCCTACGGACTCCCCTACGGAGTCACACTCTACAATTGAGCACAATAGCATGCTCAATGGTGTTCTTTATGAAAGTCATGCACATTTTGTTGGCGGTGAGCCACTTTTTGTTATCGAGGGTATATGTCATCTCCAATGGAGCATAATCCCTCTTATTTTTCTCCCATGCATCATCATCATCATCATATTTATAATCTCTAACCGATTCTTTTGGTTTGGATGACTGCGGGGTGTCGATATATAACCCAGTCCACCTCAACGCTGACGAAAGCCAAGTTGACCTTCTTTCTCCATTCAGTGTAGTTATCACCTCTGAGTGTTGGAATATCCTTGATGCATCCCATCAAGTAGTACCCTCCTACACAAACACAAAGAAGTTAGATCATAACAACAATTCCATGCATTAAACCAACGTTGGTAAAAAATTAAGACATACACCTATTTATGCAATTAATTCGATATCACCGTTGGGCAGAACATAGAAATAAATGCATATAAACAAACACAAACCATGATCATGTTATTAACAACGTGTGCTAAGAAATAACACAAACATAACTATCATCATTATAATCATGCTCTTTAAATTTAATTGTCACTTTTGCTCTTTTTAAATTTAAAAGGCACTTTTTAACTATTCACATCGGAAAACATGAATAAAATTCATGAACTTTATACTTTTCAGAAGGATTACTGTCCCTTTTCTATTTCCTAAACAAACATCCCACTGGTTCAGTTTGAGTAGGATAAAACTAGACAAAAGAAAGTCCAAACTGACCGAAAATTGTCAAAAAATGCTTAAAAGAAAATAAAAAAACTGGGCGCTGACCAATTTTTGGCCCACGCCATGCCTCGCACCAGCGCCGCCCATGGCCTGCTCCACGCGCGCCGCCTAACGGTGACCGTCCGATGCATCAGACGGTCGAGCGTGACCCTCACGGCTACAAAACCGACGCGTTCGCCGACCCCTGGAACCCCAGCGTCATTCTTTCCCGCCCCCTGTTTCTGGCTCGCCCTCTGGCGGGGGAGAGGAGACGACGCTGCCCAGCTCTTGGCCGGCAATAAGGAGCCCCTCCCCCTCCGCTTTCTTCCTCCTCCACTAAAAACCCAAAGGCCTACGACGAGAAGGAGCGGCGCCCCCTAGCCCTCTTGGCGGTGTGTGCGTGCACCCGAGGATGGGTGCATCGTCGTCAAGCGGCTCAGTAGCGGCGCCCTTTGCCGGCATGCCGTGTGGCTACGGCCGGTGAGTCCTTTTCCCTTTTCCCCTCTTTTATGGTTAGGGTTAGGGTTTGGTGTTTCTTGATTTTCTATGAATGGGATGAACTAGGGTTAGGGTTTAGGCCTATTGTCTTTGATCTTTCTACCAGAAAAAATCTACAAAGCCTAGCATCTTTGATACCATTGGTAGATTGTTATGATCGTGTAGGTGTAGGTCTAATCTGGGTAGTACTTATCTATGAATGAAGATGTGAATATCCTATTTATTGACCGAGAGAGAGAGATGGAGAGTTATGCCTTCACCTTGGCTCGATGAGCCAGACGGGTTGGACATGATGGCGAAGGCGACAGCGTGAGCGAGGCAGTGGTGGCGGCGACGCTTCCAGTCACTACAGCGCTCCCTAGATCGGGATGGTTATGTCGGTGGGGTGTGCGGCGCAGCGACAAACCTCGTACCACGTGCCGCGACCCCCACCTCTTTATATAGCGCTCGTAACAGGGATCCACCAACCAGGGAGGGTTGGGCGCCGCACACCGGGTCCGGTGGCCATTGGGCCCACTCGGGAGGAGATCATCCTAACAGCCAGAACAACGAACAGATCAATACGCCAAATAATGTTAGAGCATCTCCACTCGCCCTCGCCATACGATGTCCGTCGCAGCCATTTTTGGGACCGTTTGGGGGGCGCCGGCACCAAATGCAAAATGGGGACTTGTCGGCGCCCAGCCGTGCACCCCGTAGGTGCCCCAATACAATTTCATATATAATTAAAATTTAAACAACAAATAAACAGTGATATTTTATTACATGAGCAGCTGCGACAGTGAGCTCCTCGTCCACGAGCGCGGCCATGACGTCCTCTTCATCCGAGTCCATCGCCTTGGCAAATAGACGAACACCTCGCGTGCAAGGTGGGAGCGTGGTCGGGATGAAGGTAGCAGTGGTGGCGGGAGCGGTGAACGACGACGGTGGGAAGGGGCGGCGAGGTGGAGATTGTTGCGGCGGATTGCATGCTACGGTGTTGTGGGTTCCTACCGGCGGCAATGGACCGTCACAGCGAGGGGTGGTTGCCGCGGCGACATCGGGGATGGGAGGTGGTCGCGAGGTGAAGGAGGAAAATATTTTTGCCTTTTGTTCTGGTCGCCGACAAGGCTGGCGGCCCCCGACGTTTTCTCGCCACGCTGGCGCCCCCGCTAGCCCCTGTAGACTGGGTTTGGTCTGGGGAGGGGGGGGGGGCGAATGGAGAGTTGGGCCGCGCCGGCGGTAAAACAAATTTGGGGGGCGTAGTTGGGCGTCCGTTTTCGCTGGCGCCCCCAATCGGCTATTGGGGGCCTTTGGGGAGTACGAGTGGAAATGCTCTTAGCATCGAAGCTCTGATCATATAGGAGTGGCACTGTGTTAGCTAATGTCATATATACTACCTCTATCCATAAAATGATGTTCTAAGTTTGTCTAAATTTAGATATATCTTGACACTATTTAGTGTGATATATCCGATTTTATAGAAATCTTTGACATCTTTTTGTGGATGGAAGAAGTACTATAATGGGTGCCGGTTAGAAACGTAAAGATAAGCAAGATGACAATATAGATCAAGTGTACCATCAGCGTGTGGGACTGGGGCATCAAAATACCAGAATAACTAGAATATATGAATATTTAGACCAACATACTCGCTCCTATCGCACTACCGATATTCCAGCCCAGTACTGCAGTACAGTCTACTCCAACCACGAATTAAGGTCAGTCCTAGGTAGCTAACCCCGAATCTACCAGGTGCCGCCGCCAGTGGATCGAGATTCCATCAACAGAAAATGATCGGTTGAGACTTGGATCGATCACCCTCCATGCATGGAGTCAAGCAGAGCTCAGTCCAACGCCATCCTGCTTTTACTCTCCACGGTAAGTTAGTCAAGCACAAGGGCTATAAATACCACACGATGTATCCTCTTTGCTGCAGTAGAAAACATCCAAAGCAAAGAGACACACTTGAAGTCCCCCTCTTCTCAACTGTGTTTGCAGCTATGGATGCGAGAAGCAAGGCTTATCTGTGCCTTTCACTGCTGCTTCTACTATCTGCGAATCCTACATCTGCAGGTTCCTTCTTCCTCCCATCCCCTGCAGTCTCCCTCTCTTTCTCCGTCTCATATTGTGTTCACGGCAGTTGATGCCTAGAGATGATTTGCAATGACTAACCTAGTAACCTTTGTCTCTGTTCTTTTTCAGAGCATATTTGCTTCGATGTGACCCACGCAAAGTTTCCAGTCTGTTTTGGTGCCATGTGCAAGGGGGTGTGCGAGTTTGACATGAAATACGCGTATCGCAATGTGCCGCATATCGCTCTCCAGGATCACAAGTGTATAAATCACTGGCCAAAGAAGCAATGCAAATGCTTTTTCTGCGCGGATATCTGATAGTCAGCTCCCCAGATAGGATTTCTGGTTTCTTTAGTTAGTTATTGTCACCCCAAGAATGATTTAATAATTTAGGATGGACGAGCTAGTTTTAGTGTCTTTCTCAAGTGTGCTCTCTCTATATGTTAGGATTTGATTAATAAGGTACTACTAGTTAGATCAGTTATTGTTCTAGACTCTGTTTGCATCTGTACTTGTTGCTTCAGTGATATTAATGATAGTTTGTTTTTATTATATCTTGCTTATCCTCTTGTGAACCGAATGGTGATGTGGATTACTGCAAAGTGATCAGTGTGTGGTCTCTATGTGCAGACTAATGCTGGGATGAAACAAACATCCATATTTTATTGCTTACCACAATTGACGTGCTTAATAATACTCTAAGAGATCATTGGTAAAAATTACTAAAGGCATACTAAGGATTGAATAAATTAATAACAATTGTTGGGTGTGTAGATGTTGTGTGGTGACTTCGGGTTTTTTTATATATGATCTTTGTCAAATCTTTGTTGAATAAATTAATAAAAAAGCGCCGCATGCATCTTTTTGATGTAGAAGGGGTCCATCCTCCATTTTGAAATTAAACTAAGGATAAAAGTAGAGCATTAACAACAAAGTACTTCCAATCATTTATCTGGTAGCAAGTAAGGATTAACACAGCCCTTAATTCTTTCACCTTTTGGGACACAATCATTCATTAATTCTAAATCTGAACTTTGTCCATGTTCAGAGGCAGTTGAACATATACTGAATGAACATTAGACTACTGATGGAAAAGTAACTTCATTAGTAACTCCATATCCAACTCAGCAAATTTGTTTATGTGACAGTGGGTTAATGACGAGAAAGGAGGATGGAGTAACATGCTAGTTAGACTAGTCACAATGGGGAGTATCAGAGCATCTCCAGTCGCGTCCCCAAACCGTCCCCCAAAGCGATTTGGGGAGCGCAGGACAAAAAAACGTTCCCAGCCGCGCACCCCAAAGGCCATTTTTGTCCGGCGCGGCCCAATACAGTGTCCTGTGCCCCCAGCCCGTCCCCGCTACACAGGGGACGCTCCGGGAACGCCGGACACAATGAAATGAGAGGCGAGGAGGCGCGGGCCCGATGCGTCAGCTTCTCGGACGCACAACCGCCGCCTACGTAGCGACGGTGCAGTTGCCAGGAAGCGGAACCGTCGCATTGGCAACCACGTCGACCAACGCGCCAACCGCCGGAATGGAGCACAGACTCCTCAGAAGAGCAACCGCCGCTCTCTTCGACTTCTGCGCCGTCGTTCATCCGCGCTCAATAAGACCCGTACGTAGGCGCTTTCGGATCTTCAATCGGCCGCCATTCATCCAAACTTCTCCTCACGACGATGAGCTACATCTCTGAGCTTCCATCCGACACCTCCAGCGAGGGCAAGCCTCCAGGATGGCGCCATTGGTGGGACAGCGGGACGCCCAGCAGCGGTGACGATTCCCCGCCGCCAGTTGACAGCGTCGAGGAATTGCAGGCCGTGGAGCAGGACGCGGAGGAGGAAGGGTCAGAGGAGGAGGCAGCGGCGGCTCGTGTGAAGGCAGAGGCGGACACGAAAGCGAAGGCCAAGGCCAAGGCGCAGCCTGCGAGCACCGGCAACGAGGAGGAGGACACAAGTTCCTCCGATGCGTTGGCCGACACCGCCTCTTCGGAAGAGGTGACGAGCAGGAAGCGCCACCGTGATGACGACGACAAGGCGGGGCCATCATCAAAGAAGAAGTAGTAGTTTAAAATAATTTATATGTAATTTAATTATATTTTCTTGAAGTTTTGTATGTAATTTGTTTATGTTGCACCGATTTGAATATTAGTAAAGAGTTTTCTTCTATCTATTAAAATTATTTTTAATGTTTGGGGGTGGCGTTTGGGGGACGCGGTTGGGGAGCGACGTCCCCCAAATGTGGCACGAACAAAACACGTCCCCCAAACGCTCAATCCGGCGCCATTTGGGGGACGGGTTGGGGGACGCGACTGGAGATGCTCTCATATAGTAGTATCATGCCCTTTTCTAAAACTATAGCCCTTCGGCCAAACTATTTCACCCATCTAACCCTTTATGTGGCGCCCCTCACATCGGCGCCACACCTCATTGTGTGGCGCCCGTGCGTGCGGCGCCACTCCCCCATCTGACGTGGCGTCCTCGACGCTAAGGTGTGCACCGGTCTGACATGGCAGGATGTGTGGCGCCGCTCCCATCGGTGCCACACGGTGAAACTGTGGCGCCGCTCGGAAGGGCGCCACACATCCACTTATGTTTGCACAAAACATACTGTAAGACAATTCTCCTAGGACTTAGCTGTTTTGGCGAGCCTGTTTGTGTGGCGCCGATGCCACGGGCGCCACACTTCAAAGTGTGGCGCCGATGCCAGCGGCGCCACACAAACAGGCTCGCCAAAACGGCTAAGGACTAAGCGTCCGGAGCCCCTGGGTGTTCTCGACATATAAGTTGCAATGTGTGGTGCCCATGGCATCGGCGCCACACTGTGAAGTGTGGCACCAGGGGCAAGGGCGCCACACGTTGACTTGTGTTAAAACCATGAAAATTCTTGCCGACCTCTGCGCCGGCTCCACATCGGACTCAATGACAACCTTCTTTCCTCGGTTGACATAATCTTCCGGAGTGTAACGGTTTGGAGCATTGCTCCTTGGCTTCAACTGGTAGGCAGACCGTGTGTCTTGCTTCTTGCCTATCGAAATGCTTTGACTCAGAATGGTGTCATCAGGAATCTTCACAAACATGAACACACGGGATTACAAAAGCTGAAATTAGTAAGCACATGTTTGACAACAACATAATAGTCCATACCTCCGACTCTTCAGAAGAGGATGTAGTCGCAATTTAACCTTCTTGGCAACCTAGAAAGTTGGCTAACCGCCGCAACTTACGTCCAGTGTTCTGCGTCACAGAATTCATGGTTACAAAGCCGCCAATCACAATAGCTTACATTCAAAGTTGGTGACCATACCTTAATGAAATGCCGCATCGGTCCGATAGGCTTCTCATCTCTATGGCTCTGATCCCAAACAACCTCACACTCCTTAGCACATTTTTGGATCTCGGACCTCTGTGACAAACATATTATACATAATTTGAGCGAGCACATGCCAATACAGATGAGGTACTAGCTAATGAGAAAATACATTACCACAAAGTTTAGAGAGGAAGCAATAGAAGTCGATCTCCCTTTGCGAGCAGTCATGTCGTACTGGCTTTGCGCAACCTCATCGAGCTCGATGGGGTCGTCCAAGATGTCGTCATCATACGCGTGGTTCACTAACTCGATACGCGTGCTTTCATGAAACCATTGGAAGCGGCCAAGTCGTGAGGGACAATCTCCACATGTCCACCATTCCGTATCGCTTCCAAACAGTGTTGGAACGCTGTGACGTGGCCTCTATGATGGACATGCCAATTCGTGATCTTCCTCTGCCGCTGCCTATCAAGCCTGCAAGATATTGGAGCACAATGGATAAAGTTAGATTCTATCGCTTCAATCAACAAGCTTCCATCGCATGATTCAAGAAGTTTACTTATGGAGCGCGTGGTCCGTGTCTTGCCACTGAGGTAGGCACTTCTGATACAGCCCAAACTGTCACATCACTCTGTGCGGCTGGTGGTATTCAACAAGCCACATGCATATGAGTGGGCACCGCATACGCCAGAAACGCGCCTCCTCCGTGCACTTGGGGTTGAGGTCAGCCATCCTCGCGCCAATATGGTAATATGTACCATATGGCTCCCAATCCACCTGCAACATACAAATATTTCATAAATTACAACATGCCAGTAGAATTTATAAACTCGGATTGCAAAAGAGTGATGGATTAAAATTGGTTACCTGCTCAGCGGTAAGAGTGTCCAACTCCTCGGTGTAGTGCATGTACATGATCTTTGGATCGCTCGTCATCTCCGAGACATTGTCTCGAAGATATGCCCAAGTCGACTCCCGATCAAGGTTCTCCCGGTAATGAGGCCATGGCCTCTCTGTGAGTACCCTGGGCTGCCCAACTGATAGGCGGTCCCAGCTCCATACGGAAAGTAGGAGCAAGCATCCACCAATACCGCCCTTCCCAATCCTGCGACAAGCTTCGTCCAACTACGAAAATAAGACATTTGGTTAGTACTTTGTCTAGCAGACTACTATAGAAGAATAGTACATACATCAAATCATCACCTGCTGGTAGAGGTAGGCAAGTGCCGTTGTTCCCCAACTCCACGGGTGCTCCAACACCGTAAGCGCCTTTAGCCAACACCAATGAGCCAACTTCCCACCACTGTCAGGAAAGAGAGTCCTCGAAAGCATGTACCACAAGTACACGCGGGTGTACGTCCTGATAGTGTCCTCGTTGGCCCCTTGCGGGCATTCTCCAAAGTTAGTCCTGATCCAAGAGAAAGATGCGCCGGCAGGAACTCTCTCCTTTGGATCTTCTGGCGGCGGAGGAGCCATGCCAATACGCGCCTCCATCTGCAAGCGCCACCCATCAGAAGCTGTGTTTATACACAGTGGGTCGCCCTGAATAGGAAGTCCAAGTATCATGGAAACATCCTGAAGAGTAGGGGTCATCTCGCCGGCCCTCAAGTGGAAGGTGTGCGTCTCCGGCCTCCACCGGTCGACAAGGGCGGTGAGTGTCACGGCTTTCATGTTCGCCTCCCCACGGCTTACAAGCGTGATAAACGGGAGAAGACCGGTAGGCTGGATGAACTCCGTGTACCTCTCGTCATACGCCATATCTACTGTGCCATGGTAACGAATCTTCAAGGGGTGAAGAACCCTTCTCCTCTCCGTCATATGAAAAGCCCGGTGTTCCTTGTCATACTCATTATCTATGAGATACGCCATCCTACATGTTTACATAAAACACCATATTATGAGCCATTCCGAACAAATATGAGTTATTCCTACGCAAATACTAGACATATGTAACACATTTGAATACATTTGATTGCACACAATAAAAACTACCATTATTTGTGACCATACATGTTCTAAATTTTGGTTCCACTAACAAATATGAGCAACACATACATGATAATATATCCAAATAAGCCATCACACATACATCACATACATACATATACATACATAAGAATATGGATACATACATATCTAGGGTTCCTACACATACACATTCATTGAAATTTGATGTCTAGGGTTTCAACAAATCTAGGGTTTCAACACATAGATACATGAGAATATGGATTTTAACACATACATGAGCACATGGATTCAAGTTCTAAGATTTTCATATCTAGGGTTCCATGTCTAAATTGAATTAAATCCGAGAAAATCATGGATGAAACGAAGGGGATCGAGGGAGAATACCTTGAGGAAGGGATTGGGAAGAGATTGGCCGGGCAGATCTGATGATTTGGTGGTGGATTTGGTGAGGGAGACGGGGGAGGAGGAGGAGCCGCCGACCGCCTTTCTTCTTCACGCAAAACAGAGAGGAGAGCTCGGGCTGGGGCCCGCGCCACACATAAGTGGATGTGTGGCGCCCTTCCGAGCGGCGCCATAGTTTCACCGTGTGGCACCGATGGAAGCGGCGCCACACATCCTTCCAAGTCAGATCGGTGCACACCTCAGCGTCGAAGATGCCACGTCGGATGGAGGAGTGGCACCGCACGCACGGGCGCCACATAGTGAGGTGTGACGCCGATGTGAGGGGCGCCACACAAAAGGGTTAGATGGGTGAAATAGTTTGGCCGGAGGGTCAGTTTGTGCTATAGTTTCAGAAAAAGGTTATTTTTGTGTAAATCGCCGGATGCGAGGAGCAAGGCTTATCTGTGCCTTTCACTGCTGCTTCTACTATCTGCGAATCCGACATATGCAGGTTCCTTCTTCCTCCCATCCCCTGCAGTCTCCCTCTCTCTTTCTCCGTCTCATATTGTGTTCAAACACATTTCACGGTAGTTGATGCCTAGAGATGATTTGCAATGACTAACCTAGTAACCTTTGTCTCTGTTCTCTTTCAGAGCATATTTGCTTCGATGTGACCCACGCAAAGTTTCCAGTCTGTTTTGATGCCATGTGCAGGGGGGTGTGCGAGTTTGACATGAAATACGCGTATCACAATGTGCCGCATATCGCTCTCCAGGATCACAAGTGTATATCACTGGCCAAGCAAGCAATGCCGTTGCTTTTTCTGCGCGGATATCTGATAGTCAGCTCCCCAGATAGGATTTCTGGTTTCTTTAGTTAGTTATTGTCACCCCAAGAGTGATTTAATAATTTAGGATGGACGAGCTAGTTTTAGTGTCTTTCTTCAAGTGTGCTCTCTCTATATGTTACTCCTACTAGTTAGATCAGTTATTGTTCTAGACTCTGTTTGCATCTGTACTTGTTGCTTCGGTGATATTAATGATAGTTTGTTTTTATAGTGAAACGAATGGTGATGTGGATTACTGCAAAGACTAATGACAAAAGTTGGGATGAAACAAACATCAATCCTTACAGCAATTGACGCTAAAAAAAAACAGTAATGACAAACCTTACAGCAGCATATCGTTGTCTATTCTTCCTTTTTTCATGTGGACGAGAGTGTCATTCATAAATTCCTAAATCTGAAGTATTTTAGACGCAGTTGGACAGAAACTGAATGAAGATTGGACTTGTTTAGCTGACCTACCACAAGAATGAACAGAAACTGAATATTCAGAATAGACATCAACATTTAGAGAGCACTAAATTATTTAGCAGCTCAAGATACGTTGCATTAGCTGATTTGACAAGAATCAACATTGAGAGAGCTCTGAATTATTCAGCAACTCAAGATACGTTGCCCTGAATCGATAAGAAAATGAATGTAGCACCATGTCCTCAGAAGAACTGGAACATACTAAACGCCAAGCACAGAAGATAGCCTGTGCAAACCAAAAGAATTTGTTGATTAACCAGTTGTCAGGGAGCGACAACCACTAATGCATCCATCAATGCATTCATGCATGCCCTGCTTACTCCTCGTCATCATCGTCGTCGTGGAATCGGAGATGCTTCCCCTCCCGCACCGGCAGGCCCCTCAGCAGCGCGCCATGCTCCGCCGCCGCGTTCTCCACATCCTTCCTTTCCACGATTTCGTCGTCGCTGTTGTAGACGAACCGGGTGTGCCTCCCCTCGAACGGCGGCAGCCCGACCTTCTTCTTCTTCTCCTCGTGCTCGTCAAGCACGGACATCTTGCTCATCCCCTCGCACAGCTCATCAAAGCACTCGTCATCATCTTCTTCTTCCCAGTCCTCCTCCTCGGTATAGTACTGTTGTTCCAGCTCCTCCTCGGTATAGTACTCTTCTTCCAGCTCTCCCACGGTGTCAAGACCCAGCTCCTCTTCGTCCTTCTCGGAGCTGACGTTCACCTGCATGGACCACACCGATGAGCCGTCGTCGTCCGCTGATCTGTCGCCGCTGCTGCTTCCATGGAATGTGAGGGATGACGAGGCGACCGATCCATCAGTGGTCAGGTCGGATTTCTCAGGGGAGTCGTCGAACACCAGTGCACGGTTCGCCGGTGGATCAGCGATGACCTGCACGACAAGAGGAGCAGCTCAAGACAAGATGCAAAGCTGACAGCACATTTTTTTTGTTCAGGCAGGCATCACACAATCACAACATGCCAGATCAGATCAATGCACCAAATAATCTTGTACCAAAACGCTGATCATATAGGAGTGGTACTGTGTCATCTAATGAAAAGATAAACAAGATGACAATAAAACATCAAGTGCACCATCAGGGTATGGCATTGGGGGAATCAAAAGATGAGACTACAATATAAATATTTAGGCCAACAGACTTGCACTTAATCTGACGTAGCTGCCATATCATTCACAGACAGAACTTGAACTCAACATCATGTGACATCTTGCATCCACTCGAGAGTGAAAACACAAGGGACTAACTAGAATATGTATCGGGCTGTGCTAGATCACCCAACTCAACAAGCAACCAACACATGGTTAATCTGAAAGAATTGATATATCTCACCCAAGTCAACTAGTAACCAAACACATGGTTAGTCTGAAACGATCGCTATATCACCCAACTCAACTAGTAGTCAAACACATGGTTAATCTGAAAGAATTGCTATATCACCCAACTCAACTAGTAGTCAACACATGGTTAATCCGAAAGAACTGCTAGATCACCCTATTGAACTAGCAGTCAAACACATAATCCGAAAGAATTGCAAACACAAGGTTAATCTGAAAGAACTGCTACATCACCCTACTCAACTAGCAATCAAACTCTGTCAAAAAAAAAAACTAGCAATCAAACACATGTATCAATCTGAAAGAATTGCCAGCACGACACCAAACTGAACAACTAATCAAGATTGCAGAAATGACCAGAGATTGAAAATAATCATTCTTCGAGCAGTTGCACGGAGACAAGACAGAAATCAGTACCTGCAGCTTAGGGATGAGCTCCTCCTCCTCGAGGACGCAAGGCATGACGGCGAGGCCATCGGGCAGCAGGGAGGCGGCGGGGCCGGCCCAGAGCTGCGGCGTGTTGGCGGGCGTGGGCGCGAGGAGCTGTGCGGGCGACCTGGCGACGCCGAGCAGCGCGTGGATGCGGAGCGGCTGGATGGCGGCGGCGCCCTCCTCGTCGACCTTCTGCAGGAGCGTCTTGACCTGGCCGCGCAGCAGCGCCTCGCCCGACCCGGGCGTGCAGCGGGGCCTGGCGCGGTTCTTGGCGCCCGCGGTGGAGGCCTGCGGCGTCCCGAGCCCCCCCGCGGCGAGGCCGACGATCGGGGAGTCGTTGGTGATGTCGTGCAGCGCGGCGCGCGGCGGCGCGTCACCGGCGGCGGGCTTCTTGGATCTGCAGGAGGGGTCGGCGGCGGCGGCGCTCTTCTCTGCATCAGAGAGAGGATTGGATTGAGGACCGCTGGTCAGTACTCGGCGAGGGGATCCGCGGAGCAAGAAGCAATCTTGGAGAAAGGGACTCGCGTGAGGGGGGTTGAGTTGAGGGCGAGGAACTCACGGGCGGATGCCGTGGCGGCGGCGGCGAGCGAGCGGGTGATCCTCCTGGTGGACAGCGGCGTCTCCATCGCTGCTGCTTTCTTGCGCGCGCGCGAGACGGCGAGGGAGAGGTGGTGCTGAAGCGTAGGAGCGCGAGGAGGGGAGCGGAGAGAGGAAGGAGGCGGCAGCAATCGGAGTTGGGGGAGGAGAGAGAGGCGAGGCGGCTTTAAAGGGTTCGACTTGGAGGAGGAGAGTACAACGGTAATATGACCGTTGTCTCACGCGGACGAATACTATTAGCCGTTGGTTTGCCGTGGGGGAAAATCGCACGCGCCGTTGCGTGGGCCTTGCCTGTATGCCAGAACGGCCCGCTAGTGGGCAACTACGGGTCTACGGCTGGGTCTGTTCGAGCTTGTTCCTTTGCTTTGTGTAGGGGCCACGTTACACACACGGCCCACGAAACCTGTCAAATGCTGGACGCTTAGGGCAGAAGGCTTCTGCCACATTGGACCAACTATCCCAATAGCAATAGCGCACTATGGAGAGGTGCCACTGCTACGGCACACCTCTAAGGCTGGTGCCAATGCATAGCCTCACTCTCACCCGCCACGTCAGCTTTTTTTCTCACTCTCACCGCACTCTCACCCCACTCTCACCCCACGGTGCCAGTGCACGGGCTTTAGTGACAGCTCTCACTTCTCTCTCCTCCACATCACTAATTCTTTTTTAGATTAAGTTATTTCACTCGATTTTTTGTAGACATTCAAAATAATGCAAGGAAAATATTTTATTCAACTAAAAATGTTACGGATTACATAATAATTAATAAAAATTACATAATAAATAAAAATTCTACTCCTCTTCCTCTTCCTCTTCCTCTTCTTCCTGCTACTCCTCCTCGTCCTCATCATCTTCCAGACCAAGCTCTTTTTCGCACATCTTGATCGCCTTCGCATGTTTACGCTTTTCTGCTTCGGTCATGTCGTCGGTTGATCGGTCTTTTATTTTGTTCCATTGATTGAATAGCTTAGCCTTCACTAAACCCTTCATCATGTTCCTCATGGCGAAGGATTTACTTCCTACCTCACTGCTTGATGAGGTTTCCTTCCCCTTCCTCCTTCCCCTACGTCCTGCGGCCTTCGCCCTATCGCGGCCCGGTGGACGCTCCTCCTCCGTAGTCGCGTCGCCAGAGCTGTACTCACCAGAAACTCCCAGACGGCTTCTCTTCGATGTGGAATCGGTTCCACTACCAGGACCATGTTGTCCTTTCCACTTCGCTTCATTGCGAACACCTTCCCACCAGTGGTGCCGTCTGAACGGCTGAGTCACTCTTTTGTCTGCGGCGTACCTCTCCATTGCCGCCTTCATGACCATATCATCGTCTGCTCCACTCTGACGTAACCCGGATTCTTGGATGTAGTATCCATTGAACAGGGACACCTCCTTGTTGTAGGCGTTCCAATGATCCTTCAGTTGCTTTGAGGTCCGACGACGAGCAGGCTCGGAGGTAGAGTTGAAGGTTTCAGCTATCTGACCACAAAAACTAGTGCCGGTCTCGCAATTACCGGCGACAGAGTCCTTGGAGTTAAAAATCCAAGCATGCACCTACACCGAAATAGATATTGTAAGTGAAAAATCCAAGCAAGAACCAACCCCGAAATAAATATGTGATGGGTAAGTAAAGTACCAGTTTTTCCTCTTCCGCAGGTGTCCAGGTAAGTAAAGTACCACTGGGCAGTTCCTCCACTGCCAATGCATACAATCGATGCTCCCTAACATGCCCGGAAAGCCACGCTCCTCGGCTTTCGCTAACAGCCGCTGAGTATCCTCCACAGTTGGGCGACGGCAAAACGTCTCCCCGTAACACTCAATGATGCCTTCACAGAATCTATCTAGACAATCCGATGAAGTTTGTCTAACTAACTTAAGCCACTCATCTATTGTATCTGCGGCGGCTCCATAAGTTAACGGACGCAAAGCCGCGGTACACTTTTGCGGGGAGAGAAACCAGCACGGTTGAGAGCATCATTTCTTTGGGTGAAATACGGAGAGTATTCACCCAATCTAGCCACAATGGTCGGGGAAGAGGGATCGTCTCATCCGATACCTTCGCCGAAAGTAGCTCGGAGGATAGTTGCGGTCGTCGGCGAAGTAGTCCTCGAAGAGCCGATCGTGGGCACCCGGACGATCACGCCCGATGAACTCTCGGCGGCGCCGACGTCTTGGCACCACCTCCTCGGCTTGCATCTCCTCCTCATACTCCTCCCGGAATGCGGCGATGAAATCACCCTCCACTCCGTCGCTCGAGCTGGCTGGCCGGACGAAGACATGGCGTTGAGTGGAGTGGAAATGGAGAGTGGAGGTGTGGAATGACCGAAAACATATGGGGGTATTTATAGGGTTTTTGAACCGAGCAACGGCTAGCTGACGTGGACGAATCGCGTCGCGCCACGTCAGCTAGCCATTAGCCACTCCCGCCCCACTCTCGCCCGCTCTCGCCCGCTTCTCGCCCGCATAACACCCGCCTCCCGCCCCACTCTCGCCCGCTCTCGCCCGCCCTAACGCCCGCCACCCTCTCGCCCCACCCCGCCATCGCGCCGCCCCGCCTCTCGCCCCTCTCCCGCCTCGCTATCGCCGCCAACGCGGGCGGCAGCCGGGCGGGAGCGGGCGATAGCGCCGGGCGCCCCCGCCGGCGCCCCTCCCTCTCGTCCCGCCCGCCTCCCGCCCCTCTCCCGCCCCGCGCCGGGCGGTACCGCCCTGCCTATCGCCTGCAATGGCACCAGCCTAAATGGTGCGCCATTGCTATGTATAGGGGTGGGTCAAACCTATGGTTAAACTTAGTGGTGGTGGTGCGCCATTGCTAAGTTGTCTGCCTGTGGAGCACCACTATTTGGTGCGTCCCCACCCGTAGTTTTCTAAGGCCAGCTAGGCCTTTTTATTGTAGTGACAAAGCATGTGTAGCTCTAGCGGCCTCCTAATACATATTTCCTCTTGTTTTTCTTTCCTACTTTTTTCAAACTCTAGAGGCAGTGGTGCAGCTTCTTCTTGCTTTTTGATCTTTTTTCTCTCTCTCTTGGCTTTCTCGAAAGAAGATCACCAGCAAGCATCACTTGTCACCTGCAAAGAGTAGCAGCGCATCCACGGAGGCTTCCAGCCCAGCTGGCTCTCCTGGGAAAGTAGGTTGGGGCTATGCATTGGCGCATTGACGCATTGCTCTTATGGTAATTTGTGGTCCGTAAAAGATGTTCCAGAAAATATGTAGTCTATGAATTACTCAAAACGTTTCTGCCTATCATGGCTCAAACAAAGTTGGCATTGACATTATGTTGGTTTATTAATAAAGCGCACACATCCCATCAAAATAAAAACTGGGAAAACCTTCTTGCGGGCACAAAGAATTTGTTCTCATGTATAACTAAGGTACAACATATCACTCATCTGTAGTAAAAGTTACACCTTCTGTTTATACTATAAGATCTTATTACATCCAATTTACTCATGTATTGGATACAATAGCATCTTATATTATGGGCGGTGGGAGTACACTATTCTTGTTTTTACAAACTATATTTCTTTTTGTCACATGTCCATCTGTCTTCGTTTCTGCAGGAATTAAGTATATTTACTTAGTTCTGACAGGAATGTGGTTTTCTAACTTTTGGTTACATCCAAGCTCACCTTTATTTTTATGTGGAGTTCCAAGAAGTTTTAGTGTCGCCCCTTCTCCTGGAGGATCGAACCTCTGATCTATCTGCGCTTCTTTTTTTTTCCGATGCAGAACATCTCCTTGGCATATACCGAAGGGTGAAGGGTGGCCAGGGTGGTCCATGGACCACCCTGAGATTTTCACATAGCCTATATATTATAGCATAAAGTTACAAAAAAATATGTTTATATAAATAATTACACTGTTGGACCGCCATGACAGTCGAGCTAGATCTACATTGCATATTATGTGGTTGTTTGCTTGTCTTGGCCATTATGTTGCTTGCATTAAAATCCTTTTTGATGGGGACTCCTACAGGCTACAACTTGAACATTTTGCTCAAGGCAGCAAGTAGAGAAAAAAAGAAGGGCTGGCTCTATGTATTGGAGGGCCCTATAGGGAAAAGTTCACGATATGGGCCCTTAAGTTCGTATATAGTATATGTAGTTGTATATAAATTTATAGGCGTATATGTTTCTAGTTTCACTTGCAAAGTATTAAGGTTAAAATCTTACCACGCATTTTTTAGTTTGAGCTGTATAAAACTGAATGTTAATCACTTCAACAATATCAAATAATGATAGAAAACCTAAAAGAGTAGCAATATAAAACAAGTATGCCATGCTAGTTCGATCTCCTCAAACTAGATGATACCCCGCTCGTTGCCGCGGAAATTTAGGATATGAAAATGTGTATAACTTGAGTTATGCTTTGGTTGAACAAAAACACTGAAAGAGCGGAATAATAGTAAAATCATGGGAAAAGCAAGGAGTACAATGGGCAAACGAAAATTATTTGGGATTGGTAAATGTTCATCGAAAAATGTGATTCACCAATATATTCAATCTTAAGTTGTTGTGATCCAGTTATTTATATATTTTGTATACCGATGACCAAAATACATGAATTTGAGATTTAATGCTAAACGCTATAATATTTTTCCGATACATTCGATGATGAATTTTAGAGAATTTATGGAGTAAATTCCAATTATTACCCCCTAGTTTCAAAATTTTGACGCCAATTACCCCATTTAGGAAAGTTTCATCCAAATTACCCTATTTAGTAAAACTTATGCCAATTTTTATCTCCTATATTATTTTTAAGCGATTGAATGTGTGATTCCCGGCTGCCAGGTACAAGTGGTGACTTGATGTGTCACATAGACTGTTCGTGAAGGCATACCTAATCCAAGTTCTGTAATTTTTTAGCGATTCGATAGGTCACGTTCGCATGTGGCATCTACAGTTCACTGCACTTACGCAGTGTGAGACCATATAGTTGAGGTTCAAACAGGAAGCCTTGCGGTAAAAAAGCTATTGTAACTACCAAGTTGTTGGATAAATGTGAGCAATGGAGAAAAGAGCACACACACCTATGGTGTAGGTGGAGCTGGATTCATCTTGATTCTTGAGATGAGAGAGCCATGAAAATTACGCACGGGAGAAGAAGCAAAAATATGAGGCCAGAAGTTTGCCTAGACATGGTGGTTACTGATTAGAGCCATTGTAGTTTTATTATAGTATATATGTCTTAGCAGAAGGGAAACACCTATTGCATCGCTTACAAAATTTATATGGGGTAAAAATTGGCAAAGTTTTCACTAAATGGGGTAATTAGGATAAAATTTTGCTGAATGGGGTAATTAGTGTCAAATTTTTGAAATTAGGGAGTAAAAACTGGAATCATATGGGGACTGTGTGGAGTGATAGTATTTTTTTTTTTTAACACAGAAGGGCCCAGAAAGGACCCAGAATTATATTATACTGAGGACGTGGAGCGGACATATTACATCCAGAACCAGAAGATGAAAGAAAATGCATATCCATTCTGGAATTTTACAAGGAGAACCCTCCAGCAAAAAGGTAGAAAGCAATCTAGTCCTCAAACTACTCTCCAGAAGATTGGCCATGGTAGCACCGGGGACGAACCACTTGGTCCGCCATGGTATGAGTACGGATCTATGGGGACTGTGTGGAGTGATAGTATGAGTACGGATCCTGTTGGCCCTCCAGTAAAACATATTAAGAAAACTATCAGTATTTTTATTTCTTTCGTACACACAAAGACAAAGAAGAGTCGTTCACGTAATATAGTAGCATTGTAGGTACCGAGTACCCACATGAACATTAACATGGCAACACTAAGAGGTTGCAAAGTTCAAAACGGCTTCAGTAAGTAGTAGAAATCTGAGGCATAGGTATATGTACCAGCCTCCTATTTTTTTCTCATGTTGGTGACATGAAATCTAAAATCGAACTAGCCATCACAGGGCTTGAACCCCAAACTATAGTAATGATTGTCGTCCTGAACTCATGGTCAATAAATCATACATAGTAGCAGAGTTTTATCAAACCTTTTGGGATACTATTAAATCGGATCTTCTAGATTTGTTCGGTGATCTCCACACAGGACAACTAGAATTATTTCGTCTAAATTTTGGTGAAGTAATTTTGTTACCGAAGGTTAATGAGGCGAAAGGATTCAACAATATAGACCTATACTGCCTATTAAACGTCGGTTTCAAGATTTTCACGAAAGTGGCCACCATTAGACTTAATACGGTTGCGGATCATGTCGTTCAACCTTCACAGACCGCTTTTATGCAAGGAAGGAATATCCTTGATGGAGTGGCAGTGTTGCACGAGACGGTACATGAGATGCATTCTAAAAAATTAAACGGGGTAATTTTAAAATTAGATTTCGAAAAGGCGTATGACAAGGTTAAGTGGTCTTTTCGCAGCGAGACACTTAGGATGAAAGGTTTTTCTCCTGAGTGGCGCGCTCTAATTTACGATTTTGTGTATGGAGGTAGTGTGGCTATCCGGGTTAATGATGACACCGGCCACTATTTTCAAACACGAAAGGGGTTACGCCAAGGGGATCCGTTATCACCGATGTTGTTTAACATCGTAGCGGATATGTTGGCAATACTCATAGAGCGAGCTAAGTCTGATGGCCGGATTGAAGGTGTGATCCCACATTTGGTTGATGGGGGTTTATCTATCCTTCAATATGCCGACGATACAATTCTTTTTATGGATCATGATCTCGAAAAAGCTCGCAATCTCAAATTAATTTTGGCGGCGTTTGAGCAGTTGTCGGGATTAAAAATCAATTTCCATAAAAGTGAATTGTTCTGTTTCGGTGAGGCCCAAAACGATATGACTCTATATACGGAGTTGTTTGGTTGTGGGCAAGGCCAATTTCCTATTCGCTATTTGGGTATTCCGATTCATTATCGGAGACTAACAATTGCTGAATGGAAAATTGTGGAAGAAAGATTACAAAAACGCCTTAGTAGTTGGAAGGGTAAATTGCTGTCCCTCGGAGGGAGATTGGTTCTCATTAATTCAGTACTGACAAATATGGTACTGTATATGTTATCATTCTTCCTGCTGCCAAAATGAATTCTGCATAAACTCGATTATTATCGATCCAGATTCTTTTGGCAAGGGGACAGACGAGAAAAAGAAATATCGACTGGTTAAATGGAGTGTAGTCTGTAGTCCCAAAGATCAAGGTGGACTTGGAGTTCATGACCTAGAGGTCAAGAACTCAGCTTTGCTAGGTAAATGGCTTTTTAAGCTTCTTACTGAGGATGGGATTTGGCAAACTATTCTTCGTAGAAAGTATATTGGCTCGAAGGCGTTATCCCAAGTGGTTTGGAAACCCGGGATTCCCACTTCTGGGCTGGTCTCATGGCGTCTAAGAATGTTTTCTTTCGTCATGGTACTTTCTCTATTAAGAATGGAGAACAGATACGCTTCTGGGAAGATGTTTGGTTAGACAATGCTTCCTTGAGTGAGCAGTATCCTGCATTATATAGTATTGTTCGTCGCAAAGGTGATACCATTGCCACAGTAATGGCTACCTCACCCCCAAATGTGACGTTTAGAAGGGTTTTGCTTGGACAAAGGCTTGTTGCATGGAATGATTTAATTCAACGGTTGGGAGATATTCAATTATCAACCGAACCGGATGAATTTAGATGGAATCTTCATGTAGATGGCACTTTCTCAGTCAAATCCTTATACAATGCGATTCTTCATTCTGATATACCGGTTGATAATAACAAGAAAATCTGGAAGATGAAAATACCACTAAAAATAAAAAAATTTGGATGGTATCTTCGTCGCGGAGTTATTCTTACCAAAGATAATCTTGTCAAGCGGAATTGGCATGGAAGTACTAGGTGTGTTTTTTGTCAACAAGATGAAACTATTAAACACTTTTTTTTCCAATGCCATTTTGCGAGATCTATTTGGTCGAGTCATCCAAGTTGCTTCTACCTCGTATCCCCGACTAGTGTAGCCAATGTCTTTGGCAATTGGCTCCACGGTATCGATTCAAGGTTTAAGTTGCTTCTTAGGGTGGGGGCGCTAGCGATTATCCGGGCACTCGGCTAAGTAGAAATGACAAGATTTTTAACGATAAAAATTGTTCTTTGTTGCAGGTCATCTACGGATGTACAGGTATTCTCCGTTTGTGGTTACCTCTTCAGCGGATGGAGAACCGAGACCTATTTACGGAGGTCTGTACACGGTTGGAGGCTACGGCGAGGGATACTTTTTCCCTACATGGGTGGCAGCATAGTCTACGGATTGCAGCACCATCCACACCATAGGCGATTTATGATTCATCGTTCCGATATGTATTTCGCCTAGTTTTCCTTTTTATATTTTTGGTTACAGACTCTTTGAACAGCTGTGTGCATCCTGCCTATGCAGAGGCTGGATGTAATTGCTTTCTCAAAAGTAATAAAGCATCCTTTATCGAAAAAAAGTAGCCTCTATATTTGAACAGTGAAGATCGATAGCAGAAGCTGTTGAAAGGGAGCTGCATCAAAGGGATCTTCTCGAACCTTATAAACATGTAGACAGAACAAATCGAAAATAAAAAACTATCTAACGGAGATATTAGTACGAAAATAGTTGAAATGAAGGCAACAACAAAACCATTTACCAATGGGCCAGATGGTTAATCACTCAGAAGCAGCGCCTCTTATTATGTAGTCAAGGAAGCAAATAGCAAAACATGTACAGTGAAAAACACATGAGGGTGATTTTCTACTGTTTCAGGCAAACTTGGGTGAAAATTTCCACACCAGTTCTTATAATTTTACAGAGATATGTATGATGATTCTATATTTGAGCAAGTAGAAGAAAAGTCAAATAAAATGTGTTAGTCTTGCATGAAACGCCATAGAAGCAAAGCAAAATATAGTCAAAGCTCACCTTCGCAGTAGGCTGGGGTACACTTCCTAAAAGAAAATTAACAAAAAGAATCTATGATTTTTAGACATATTACTTCTTGGATTACATAATCACCGGAGCAGCACTTACATTGTGCCAGCAGCAATCCCCAAATATTAATCTGCTCACATACAATTCAATATGGGAAAAGATGTACGATCCAAACCAAACAGCTAGATGAATGAGAGGAAAAAACTTACATGGTCATAGCAGCAGTAATGTGCTTAAAGAAGACCCAATTTATCTCATCGATGAACCTATGATACATCGCCGTTGCAGGTGAAGTATTGCCAATCTGTGGGTATTAACAGAAAAAGGGTCACGCTGGCGGATTGAGTGAGAAACCTACCAAGCAAGCACAGTACCAACGCCAACGGCGATGAGCGTGTAGAACTGAAGCTGCAAATTCTTCCCACCGGCGTTTGAGATTTCCATCAGAGCAGATGTGCTATCACCCCGGTGTGGGAGCTACGGGAATGGATCTGCTTCATTGCTTAAAAGGGATGAAAGCTTCCGTCGGTTACTCTTGGGAATAGGATACAAAGAGGCAAATAGTTTGAGATGTGTGATGTTACTACCTATGTTACTCCCACTATGAGTAGTCTCAACACTTTCTGTTGCGTGAGATTGTGGACGATGCAATTGGATAATGGGGGCGTTTCATCGGTGTAATTAAAGCTGAGATCGTGAGGACTTGAACAGAGTAATTAAAGCGGAAATCATGGAGAAGAAGCGTCATCTGCAGGCTGCAGTATTGATGGTTCGTGGCTACACACGTTAAAAGAAAAAACATAAACATGTTGATGGGTTGGGGATTCGCTGGACTAAAAGCCCATGTGGTTAATGGTGCTGCATATGTCTTGTAGGATTCGTTGAACTAAACCCCATGTCGTCTGGTTGGTTTTTAGCACGCCGAAATAAAATGCACCTTACCTTACGGGGCAGAATGGAATTTGTTGCACCGATTGAAACGGTCCTATTTTTCAGGCGAGGTGGATGATTTGCTGATGTGGCATACCTACATGTTGAGAGAAATATTTGTAGTGGGGACTCCTATTTAGAGATAAAAGATAAGAACCAAATCCGAACGACTCAACTGATAATAATGCTTTTGTGCTTTAAGAAAAAACTTCTTCTGCAAAAGATCGATGCTAGTTAGTTGCTTACTGTCATCCAAGTATTGCTCATTGACCTCAAGATCTGCATTTGAATTTTGCTCATCACTTTCTCTAGGTTCAGATTCTTGCATTTGATTATTGTTGTTGACATCAACATTACTTGTCGTTGAAAAGTACTTATTTAAAGCACCTCTTTTTGATTCAATAAACATGTTCTACCATCATATGGTATAAAAAACATAATCTATCATTTTATTAATTTCTTTTCTCAGCACTGGACCTATGTTTCTTGGCAAACACCTACAGTTGTGAACGAATCAAATATTACATGCCCTAAACAGTCATGACTGATGCTTTTACGATTCGCTAGAGTCAAGTCATGACTGATACTTTTACGATTCGCTAGAGTCGGAGAGATGAGAAATTAAAGGCCAAAGATCATGGTTCATGGATGAGCGATTGGCGTAACGTACTAGAGGAGCAGGAGAGCAGGTCAAGATGCAGGTTGAATCCCCAATTCAACTTATCAATTCCCAGTCGCCGATCTCCTGTGTCCAAACTCCATGCAGCTGAGGCAGCCGAACAAATAGAGAAAGAAACCGAGCAATTGATTCATCCTCAATTGCTGGGTGGTCCACTATTTTCTCTCCCGAACATGACTCTCCTGTTGTGCCGGGGCTTTGCAACTGTATTTTTTTAAACCCAACACAAAACAGCGGCTGGGCCGGAGTAGGAAGGAAGACGGAATCATGGGCCCCCAGAAGAAGTGGGCCCTTGGCCGTCGCCCATGGCGGCCATGGGTCAGAGCCGGCACTAAGAAAAAGGAAAGATTTAAAAAAGCATTTCCATTCTGTCACGATGAATAATTAAATGTTAGACAGCGTGCTGAAGTTTACATGAACATGCAAATACACTAGCCTTTATAAGAAAACCACCCAATACATAGCAACTGCAATGCTTTCTATAGTATCTGAAGTACAAATATTGTCAAAGTGTACTCCCTAGAACTGCGCAGGAAAAAAAATATTGCACATGAAAATCGGGAGATAAAATCCTGGAACAACAACAAACTATTCCTCAAGCTTGACATCCATTTTATATGTCACCTTGTATGTTGTTAGTTTTTTGCATTATTACCAGAGAACTGCTGTGGTGGATGGCCTTCCTTCAATACTAAGATAAATACTTTACTGTAGGAGAAATAAGCACATCACAGTGTTTCTTTTGAGATTCTATCAAAGTTTGAATGCTTTCGGCTGCAATCACTAAGCTTTAATTGTGGCACTCTTACATGTAAGACATTCATTCCAGAAGCTGGTTGCTGTCATCTTTTTTTCGTAGTTATTTTTTGACAATCCTGGTGGTCACTCTTGTGAAAAGTAGCTGCCCAAAAGTAGTTCTGATTACACTGGGAGGATCTTCATGGTTGTTGCTGAGTGTGAACTTATTCTTCTGTTTGATCCTCAAAAGCTTGGTATCAGTCATGAGTTCAAATGTGTCATTGCATCTTTATGCAGGCACCATAAGAAATATGTGGTACTGCACAAGGCAGAACAAGTTGACACTCCGGCAGGTATAGTTTTCTGTTGCAATCTATTTGTATGGTCCATTATTGTTGATTATAGTAAACCTATTCCTGTGCACATGATGGTATCAGTTACAGTCGCCCCTTATCAGTAATCAGTGCCGCAGCTTACGATTATAGTCCAGGCTGGAAAAAAAAACTCAAGTATTACTTCCCTGATCGGATGAATAATTACCCATCCCCTACCTAAATCAGGTCATCTCATGTAAAAATTGCAGGAATTAAGTACCAACCTTCCTTTGCGAGTTTAATAAGATCAGCAGAAACATTGTGCTGCAGCAATGATTAGAACCCCGTGTTCAAATAGCCTATGCAACCCTCGTGTGTTTCATATATCTTAAAGCTGAGCGCAGCATCGCTCTAGCTTTCCGATCAGGGGCACATCCTGCTGTAATCATTTCTTCGTAGATAACTGGAACCTGTTACAGTATAAACGAGTCCACAACTTCAGATCATGGATTTTTTCTGCCAGAGCTTGCAAGAAATGAAACTAGTTGATATACGACTTATATGATACAGCAAGATGCTTGTCTACTTCTCCAAGAAGAGAAGGTTAGAAAAATATATAAAACAAAATTTGTAATAACGACTGTAAGTATTCAGGTATGAGCAGATAAAATTTCGATCTGAGTTATCTCTATCATCATGGCAGTAAAGAACATTATGTGAAAAGTTTGTGATTACCTTGTCAAACTGCTCAACACGGATTAGAGCTTTCATCAGTGTCGTGTATGTAATAACGTCGGGCCTAAAATCCTGGCATGTCACGGGCAAAACAAATAAGACTTTTATGAGATCTGGATGAATTGCGTAGATGACGATATACCAAAGAAGTAATATGATGCAGGTCAAGAAAACAAAACAAGGGCAAAGTCATTGCTTACATTTTCCTTCATGAACTGAAGCACGGAGAATGCTTCAACAACCCTTCTATCCTCACCAAAAGCATTAATCAGTGAGTTGAGCACTACCGTGCTAGCCTCTAAGCCATCTGTTCTCATGGCCTTGACCACATTTAATGCATGGTCTGCTAAACCCTGGAGATGATCCGTGCATGAATTATGAGAACCAAAATGTTAAATCGAATCTAGTTAATCTACACAGATTTGTTGACGCTGGAACACTCTTGTCATATTGTACACCACTTACAAGTCAGGCAAATGACAACGAAAATCCAGAGCATATAGATTAAAATGCATCACTACATTATGCAGGTTCTTGTTAGTACAGAAGTACTTGCTAGCGTGAGGAAATACTGGGTAGTATGAAAAAAAAATTGTAGTGTAATATCAATGAGAATTTTACATCAACACTATCAGCGCTAGTTAGCTAGGGAACTAAGCAAATTGGCAAGGAACATTCATGTGCAACTGTAAGCCATAATCGAAAATCTACACTATAAAAGCTCCTTACCCTTTGGGCGTAGGCATTGACAAGGGCATGGTACATGGTGTGGGATGGCTTGAGGCCGTCGGCCTTCATCGCGTCAATGCAATCAATTGCCTCCTTGAATCTACCAGATCTCCCATACACATCCACAAGTGTAGTGTAGGTGATAATGTTGGGAAGCAAACCCTGTTCCTTCATCTCTGACATCATTGTTTCCACCCTTGCCCACTGCTCTTGTTCACCAAGCAAATTGATCATGATGTTATATGTGGTCGTGCTTGGTGGGCAGTTGCTTTCACGCATCTCGTTAAACAGCTCCATGGCACGATCATGCCGCCCTCCCTTACAATGTGCATCGATAAGTGTGTTCCACGTGACAACATCCGGCTCAATCCCTTCTTGTCGCATCCGGTTAAATGCATCCATGGCGTGCCCAAGGCAATTGTACTTCCCAAACGCATCTATCATGACATTGTAGAAATGCCGGTCTGGATGTACGCCAATTGCCTGCATCTCACGAAGTACCGCAAATGACTTCTGCCATTCCCCCCTATCACGGAATCCCGCAAGGATCCGGCTGAACACATACGAGCTGGGTTTGACTCCGTCAGCGTCCATCTCCTTGAGCAGTATCCTTGCGCTCTCCCACCGCCCAGCCCTCGTGTATGCGTCCACGAGTAAGCTGTAAGTGGCCTCATCCGGCGCTACTCCACAGTCCGACATTTCGTCGAGCACCTGCTCGGCGTTCTTGAGCGACCCAATTTTCACATACCCTTTGAGCAGCGCGTTGTACGCTCGCGTCCTCGGCTTGATTTCTCCGGCAAGGAAGAATTCCAGGAACAGCGCTTCAGCCTCGGGCACGCGGCCCGCGACACCGAGCGCGGAGATGAGCGCGGTGACGGCATTGGAGCGTGGCGTGAGCCCGATGGCCTGCGCGGAGGCGAGGAGTTCGAGCGCTGCGTCCGGGAGCGCGGCCCGCGCGAAGGCGGAGATGAGGTCGGAGAAGAGCGGGGCGTCCGGCTCGAGGCGCGACTCTTTGAGGTCGCCGAGGAGGCGCTCGAGGATGGCGGCGTCGGGCGGGTCCCGCGTGTTGAGCAGCGAGGTGATGAGGTGCGAGTAGGAGGCGAGGTCCGGGAGGAAGTTGTTCTCGCGGAGGAGCGCGAGGAGCCGCAGCGCGACGGCGGGGCGGGAGGCGGCGGCGGAGGCGGCGAGGAGGGAGTTGAGCAGCAGCGGCGAGGGCGGGTCGGAGAGGGACGGGGGGAAGGAGAGCAGCAGCGAGTGCGGGAGCAGGCGCCCGGAGACGGAGAGGGAGTGGATGAGCGACGAGAGGAGCAGGTCGAGAGGGAAGCAGAGGCGGTGGCGCTGGAGGAAGGGGAGCAGCGCGAAGGCGAGCGGCAGGGACGCGTCGCTGGCGGCGAGGCCCCGTAGCAGAGCGTGCCACTCGTGCGATGGCACGGCGGAGTAGGAGGCGGCGAGGCGGTGCTCGGGGGCGGGAACGGAGGGCGGAGGGGACGGCGACGTGAGGGAGGCGACGGTGGAGGGGTCGGAGAGGTAGGCGAGCAGCGGCTCGAAGTCGTAGCGGCTGGCGGTGGAAGTGGAGACTGAGGAAGAAGGGGAGCAGCTGGGTACAGGTAAACGGAGGCGGTGGCGGTGGCGGTGGCGGTGGTGGGGGAGGAAGGTCGGGGGGAGGAGCGAGGCGGGCATGGTGGTAGGGAAGAGAAGGAGATTGGGGAGAGCGAGCGGTGGAGACGTGGGCGCGGGAGAAAGAGTGGTTTATCCCGGTTTTGCGATTTTTCCCTGGGATTTTGCCCAAGGACTACTGGACTAGTACGGCCCCTAAACATAACCCCAGCAACAAAACATTTCTTTGAGTATATCTACCTTTTTTTTACTTTCTTCGATCCATATTATTTGATGCTAAAATAAATATATCTACAACTAAAATATGTTTTATTTATGTAAGTACTAACTTGCTCGTTTTATATTAATCAAAGGCTAAAGCTAAATTAACAAAGTATCGCGAGTTTTAAGAAGCCAATAATTGCAACCTAAATCTAAATAAATAAAACATGATAGTCATTAACGGATGAAAGCAATTTTCTAAAACTATAAACGGTGCACTGATATCTCCCTGGCGATAGGTGCAAAAATCTCTCTTGTGTCAAACTGTCATCAACAATCCAATCGCTAAAGAGAGAGCCTCTATGTACGCTAAAACTTTAAGAGATGGTGGATCAGTGACTCCCGAAAGAATGCTAGGGCGAGCCTCCCTTTGTGAGTATCCACTGAGAATCAAATTAGGTGGCACACAAAAAGGCCTTGCAAAACTCTACTATATTGGGTTTCCTCTCGGTTTTCTGCCCCTACTCACTGGTTGACAAGAGCAAATTTCCTACTCATACACCAAACACAATCTAAAATTGCAATCTCAATTACCAATCTAAAAAAACAAAGATACACCACAAAGAGACTGCAAATAGATGACAACAATCATGAGGGAAGCTCATGTGGCTCTAGAACATTGTTAGCATGAGAGAGATATAGAACAAGCTATTTCCACAAATCCATAGTCCGGGGGTGGACTACTACCTCTTCATCGTGTTGATGAAGGAGATGTTGTTAGAGAGGTTAGAGATGTGAGTCGGTGGCATTCCCCCCTTCAATCTCGTAGGATCTCCTGTGTTTCATGTTTTCTCTCATGTGGTGTGTCGTGCTTCAGGATCACGAAGGAGGCTATATACATGTGTTTATAGGTCAAAAAAAGTCCAGGGGCCCGAAGATCGAGTCATCATAGCAACAAGGCACCATGTAGGCACCATGGCGTGGTAGGGATATCTGGCGGGACCATGGGCCTCATCTTGGCCCTTCTGCTAGCCCAAGTGAGGTCCATGTGTTCCATGTCTTGATTTTCCATAAAAAACTTTCCTAGAAAAATGCGAGGTTGATACGTCCAATTTGCATCACTATTTTATATCATAATTTGCTGTTATTCATTGATATATTTCATATTGGGACACAATACTTATGTTATTTCATCTATTTTGCATGTTTCATCATTATTGGAGGA
>NC_061511.1:178091852-178104442 GCF_022539505.1 Lolium rigidum | reverse complement strand
AGAACATGGGTACTGGATTCCATGCGAACAGTAAAATCAAATCAAATCTAAACAAAATAAAACTTTGGGAATAAAATCTTGCATTCTTGCTTGGTGTATGTAGAGGTATGTGCATGCCAAATTTGAAACATAAAAACAAAATTATGTAACTTGTACAAAAATAACAAAATGACTGAGGTATTACATACTTTTGTTTCCATGTTTCGAACGAGATCCAGTTTTTATGGGTGCCATATGAATGAATTTTCATTGAATTATGTTTCCATATGTGACTTACGCGAAAGAGAAAAATATGAAGACCAAAAATGAATTTTAGTGATTTTCGTGTAGCCGAAAGTACAACATATTACTCAAGAAGATTTTACACGTCATATAAATCATCTTTATATACTTCTAAACACAATTTTTCATTTCTGGAAAACATCGGGCTACATGTAGACTGGAGTATAGTAGTATGTCAAGCTCAAATGGTAACGCCTTATATAGGTCAACTCATCGAACTTTGTGTGCCTCAACAACATGCATGGCATTACTTCGCATGCACCCTGCCAGCGAGTTGCTTACACGACCAATCTCGTTTCCAACTCGCGTTTGTGCACCTTCACTTCGTGCTCCATTGGGATATTGTACATGATGCTGGGTCTACTTTTTTGGGGGTCAAATTGTGACGCACTTGCCCCCATCAGTATTCGTCGCTAGATTGTTGCCAGTGGTTCATGACCACGACAACAATGTGAGATTCATAGATCATCTCAGGCAGGAAGCAAAACAATGGGCGCTTTCGAGCGGTGGTTGTTTTTAGCCTTACTGCAGAGTAATTGGTGTTTACAGAGTTGTTTTTTTTTTCTTTCCCTTTTCTTTGTGGTTTATCAAACACTCTTGGTAGCAGTGACGGTCGTCTCTTTTCTTGTAGTTTTCTGGCTGTCCTTCTATGTGTAATCTGACGTTGTTCTTTGGCCTTCTTTTGGCCTTTCCTTCTTAATATATACATGTAAAGCTTTTGCATGGTTCGAAGAAAAAGTGAGATGTGTTTCTATCGAACCATACAAAAATTGTGAGATGCGGAAAAAAACCGTTAACGCTCTGTCAGGCACGAGTACTCCCACGGACTCAATGTGGCCAACTTTTGAACCGAAGTTGTCGAAAATATGTGTCTGGTATGGGGCACATCTGATCCAAAAGGTGCCACAATTTTTTTTCGCATGTAAAGGAAGCAGTGTGCCAAATTACATATCGAAATAAAAAACATGTATCGTAGACAAAAATGACAAGTTTTAAATGAACAATGCAAAAAAAAAATCCAGAAAATTCCCTACGTACTTAGAGCCTGTTTCAAAGGATACTAAAACTAGAGGAAATAGGAAAAACATAGGAAGTAAGAGTATGTGAAATCCTATAGGAATAGAAAACGTAAGAATTAGTTGCATTAGTCGTTTTGTTGCACCACAAGAAAAGCGCGGGAAATTTCTATAGAGATTGGGTACATATCACAGTTATGATACACATAGGAATTTTTTTTAATAGTTCAAACTATTGGCAGAAACGATCACCCGTTACAGTGTTATATAGGGTGAGAAGAGCCCTCACCGTGGCCATACATTATACAGGTATATACCGGTGTAGTACTACTCCATACGGTATATCGTTTGGTTTAACACTAACCGCTCGCTAGAAATCCTATGGGTAGCATAAGAAAGCAATCCATAGAAATTTTGAAGGGTTAAATATTTTAAATCAAATGGCCTCTATAGAAAAAATCATTTGGACACAAGAATCCTACAAGATATTTAAAAATCATTTGAATCAAACATGCCCTTAGTGATCGTATAATTGTGTAACCTAAGTATAGTGTAAGTATGATCAGGTTTAGGAGTACCCATGTTTTGAAAAAAATGACGTTTCTGCAGCTGTCATACTAATCCGTCGAATGGCTAGCATACAATGAAAAGAGATGGGACACTGCCAAAAGAAGAAAATGAGCAAGGGCAAGTTCCAATTCAATCCCCCTTTTAGCTTCTACTGCCGTTTGTTCTGACATTCTCTACGAAAACTCTGAAGTATGCCCGAGCTAGTGTGCTCCTTTTATCCATTGCACATCGAACCATCTGTTGCTTCAACTGACGTCATATCGCACATGGTATAATTTTGTGTAAATCAATGGGCCAATACAGAGCATGGACAAGCCAACCACCTCAGTTCTTTCCATCGTAGCCCAAGCAAACTCAAAAGCCTACAGTGCGACGCTGTAACTAAATGAGGTGGACCCTATGCCATCTGACATATCTTCTCAGTTCTCACACTCGCCAGTTGGTGAGCGTCTTGGCTCTGCTCCAGCGGGACGACGCAAGCCGTCCGCGGCGATGCAAACCTGGCCCAAATATGCGCTAGATTTGCGTCTCTGCGGAGGCTCCGCGGTCGCCCGAGTGTCCGCCGAAAATGACGTAGGACCCGTGCATCAATGGCAGGGAGATCGAGAACATTCCAGCCAGTTGCCATTTCCGGCGCGAAAAATCAAAATAGACCGGCGCGAGCAGTCCAGAAGCGATGGACGTCCTCGCCGCCGCAACCACCACCATGGATGTCGAGGTAACCCTCGCACCCGCCGCCGCTCCACACTCCCCCGTAGCCGCGACCATAGCCAGCATGGAGGCTGCAGCTCCGGCGGAAGCAAAGCGGGCCGGAATGAGACAGACATCCAGGCCATGATCTTCAGCGGTGGCTTCCTTGGCGACGAAGGGACCGGGACAGGCCTGTATGATGAGTGGGCACCGACGCAAGATGCGAAGGACATCGATCGCGCACAGCTGTTCGCCACCCAGCCCACGCAGCCAACACCCGTGTGCGTCGACGACCTTGAGGACGCGCCAACAGAGCATGTCCTCACCACGTACAATGCTACGAAGAAGAAGGGGGAGAGCCACAAGAAACAAGGATTCATCGACGACGAGCACAAGTGTTTGTGCGACGCGTGGCTGGCAACAAGCCATGACTGTATCAATGACACCCAACAAAAGGGCAAGGTGTACTGGGCCAAGGTCATGCAGGAGTACAACTAGAAGAAGATGCACCCGCCCTACCACATCCCAAGCCCTCGCACGGAAGAGTCCCTCAGAAAAATATGAAACTACATCAAATAAGAGACAAGCAAGTTCTGCTCGGCCGTTGAACATGCAAAGAGGCGTTTCAAAAAAAGAGGTCGTAGCTGCCTGATGACCCCAAAAGTATAGGGGATCGCAACAGTCTTCTCGGGAAGTAAAACCCAATTTATTGATTCGACACAAGGGGAGACAAAGAATACTTGAAAGCCTTAACAGCGGAGTTGTCAATTCAGCTGCACCTGAAAACAGACTTGCTCGCAAGAGTTTATCAGTAGTAACAGTTTATAGTAGTAGCAGTAGTGAAATATCAGCAGCAGTGTAACAAAAACAGCAGTAGTGATTACAGTAAACAACAGGATTAAAATACTGTAGGCACAGGGATGGATGACGGGTGTTGCATGGATGAGAGAAACTCATGTAACAATCAAAGCAAGGCATTTGCAAATAATAATAAAACGGTATCCAAGTACTAAGCAATCCATAGGCATGTGTTCCGTATATAGTCGTACGTGCTCGCAATGAGAAACTTGCACAACATCTTTTGTCCTACCAGCCGGTGGCAGCCGGGCCTCTAGGGAATCTACTGGAAATTAAGGTACTCCTTTTAATAGAGTACCGGAGCAAAGCATTAAAACTCCGTGAACACATGTGATCCTCACATCACTGCCTTCCCCTCCGGTTGTCCCAAATTCTGTCACTTTGGGGCCTCGGGTTCCGGACAGCGATATGTGTATACAACTTGCAGGTAAGATCATAAAATAATGCATATCATCATGAAACAATAACATGTTCAGATCTGAGATCATGGCACTCGGGCCCTAGTGACAAGCATTAAGCATAACAAGTTGCAACAATATCATCAAAGTACCAATTACGGACACTAGGCACTATGCCCTAACAATCTTATGCTATTACATGACCAATCATCCAATCCCTACCATCCCCTTCAGCCTACGGCGGGGAATTACTCACACATGGATGGGGGAAACATTGCTGGTCGATGGAGAGGCGTCGGTGGTGATGATGGCGATGATCTCCTCCACTTCCCCGTCCCGGCGGAGTGCCAGAACAGAGTTTCTGGTCCCGAGACGGAGTTTCCCGATGGTGGCGGCGTACTGGATGGTTTCTGGCGACTTCGACTTCCCCCCTCGCGTTTTTAGATCGAAACCCTTAAGTAGTCCAGAGGGGGGCGTCAGAGGCTAGCCGAGGCGGCCACACGCTAGGGCGGCGCGCCCCCCTACAGGCCGCGCCGGCCTAGTGTTTGGGGGGCCTGGGCCTCCCCCAGGCCTGCCCTTCTGGCTCCGTGATTCTTCTGGAAAAGTAGGCCCTTTGACATAAATTCCGGGGATTTTCCTGAAAGTTGAATTTCTGCACAAAAAAGAGACATCAGGGCAATTCTGCTGAAAACAGCGTTAGTCCGTGTTAGTTGTATCCAAAATACACAAATTAGAGGCAAAACAATAGCAAAAGTGTTTGGGAAAGTAGATACGTTTTGGACGTATCAACTCCCCCCAAGCTTAGCTTATTGCTTGTCCTCAAGCAATTCAGTTAACAACTGAGTGCGGTAAAAGAAGTTTCACGAACACATTTGCTCATATGATGTAAATATTCTCATGATATGGACAAGTACTTAGGCAATTCATAATAAGATACATGCAAATAAGATCATCTAATAGCTATGTCAATCATGGAAAGGGTACCAACAAATTAATAATAAGCATCATGAATCATGTCTATCAGCAGGATTGCAATGTTCATAAAAGGATATGATAAAGTGGTATCTCGCTTGCCCGTATTTGTACAGCAAAACATAAATGCTCGGGCACCTCTGAAGTTCATGGAAAGACTAGAAATAGAGATTGTCAAAGATAAAAGCATCAAAGTTATACCACAGTCAATCATATTTTGGGACAAGCATATTATACTAAGAATGACAGTTGTGCTCTCAAGAAAGTGCTCAAAGAAAGGATGGTGACACAACATGAAAGTAAAAGATTGACCCTTCGCAGAGGGAAGCAGGGATTAACATGCGCTAGAGCTTTTAATTTTTAAAACAGTAGTGAAATTATTTTGAGAGGTATTTGTTGTTGTTAACGAATTGTAATGGGTACACCAACTACCTCGCCAACCGGACCTTCAAGAGCGGCTCCCATGAAAGACGTTATTTCTACCAGCAAGGTAGATCATCCCTCTTCTCTTTTGTTTACACACGTACTTTAGTTTTATTATGGGTGACATTCCCCCCAACCTTTGCTTACACAAGCCATGGCTAACCGAATCCTCGGGTGCCTTCCATCAATCTCATACCATGGAGGAGTGTCTATTTGCAAAATTAAGTTGATTACTGACGAATCAGGGCAAAACATGTGAAGAGAATTATTAATGAAGTTATTAATTGGGGCTGGGCACCCCTTTGCCAGCTCTTATTACAAAAGTATGTCAAAAGTAAATGACAAGGTCGAAAGATAAACACCACATACTTCCTCATGAGCTATAAAACATTAACACCAATTGAGAAGCATTTTGAAGGTTTAAAGGTAGCGCATGAGAATTTACTTGGAATGGGTTGAAATGCCATGCATAGGTATTTATGGTGGACACTCTTGAATAACTTGGTTTTCAGGGGTTTGGAAGCACGAGCAGCGTTCCCGCTCAGTACAAGTGAAGGCTAGCAATAGACTAGGGAGCGACAATCAAGACAGCAGTAACTGTCATAATCATGCTTGCGGCAAAATAAATTAACGGAGGCATAAAAGTGATACAAGAACTCTGAGGCAAAGTAAATCATCGAGGCTTAATTGACTTTGTTCAGTCATATGCATGCGTGAGCATGTGCCAAGTCGATTCAAATGAATTATTCAGAGGAGGATACCACAATGTCATACCTATTTATGAATAAAACAATGCAAGCAAACATCCATGACTTGCTACTCATATTAATAAGGGAGCTAAACATGAGAGATCATGAACTACTAGACTTTCTTAAATGACATATACCTCACATGAACCAGCTAAGCATGCTCACATGGATGAGTATATGTACAAAAATGAAAACAAATAGAGTTCATACCAGCCTCTCACCACAGTCGAATTGTCGTAGATCGTCATTATTGCCTTTCACTTGTGTAGCTTGAATAATATGAAATGAAAACCACGCTCCAGCCACCGAAGACCATTGAACTCCAAAATGAACTTTACAAAACCAAAGAAGAACAGCAAATATTTTTGGTGTTTTTGAATTGGAAACAAGAACAAAAGAAAACAAGCAAACAAAGCAAAATATTTTTGGATTTTCTTATAGCAAACCAACGATAGCAAATAAAGCAAAATAAAAGCAAGAAACCAAAATAAGCAAATAGAGAAGAGAAACAACAGAAATATTTTTGGTCTTTTTATGTTTTAGGAAAGAAACAAAGCAAAAAACAAGAAAATGAAAACTAGAAGAGTCACATAAACACAAAGCAGCATGAATTCGTCAAACTTGACAGCAGTACAGTAATCGATTTTTAAGAAATTCTTCCGCTGCCCAGATCGAAAAGTGTTCAACTAATGAAAGTTAGATAACAACATGGGAAACATGCACAAAAATTGGCTTCGCAAAATAACGTTCTGGCTGTTTTTGAGAATTTTTTTGGTATCAGTCCAGAATCTGTTTTCAGGCAGCACTTCCCCAAATATCATCTCCCTCTTATTAGAAAACCACTTAAAGAAGCTAAACAAGTATATACAAGTATCCAGCAATCATAATATGCAAAGAATGAGTGATGCCGGTATACCTCCCCCCAAGTTTAGGCTTTTGGCCTAAGTGGAGTTCAACCCCAGCGAGGGTCAGGGTTCCACGCCGGTGGATCATACATGGCGTAGTCATAATAAGGTCCCGGTGCAAAAGAAAAGGGTGAAGGCTCCACATGCCCAAAATGTTGATGCAAAGAACTTGCTGCATCGGATGACGAGTCGAGGCGTTCCTCGGCCTCCTCCGTGCCATCTCTTGCATGATGGCCTTCTCCCTCTAAGTATGCATTCAGTTCACCTTCCGTCACTGAGCAATCCTCCCTGGAATCAAGGTTAAACAGAACAGGTGCAAGCAATCCTACTACTTTTTCAGTTTTCTTAGTTGTTCTCCAAGTTTTCTTATAAAATGTTATCTTGTAAGACAAGTTACTCAAATTAGACGAATCAGAAACAAATTCATGTTTAATCATGGAGACTATGTCAAGTTTCTCTACGGAAAGCTGAATATCAAGATGGTGAGGTTCTACACCAGGCATAGCTAATAAACGAGAGGCGATGAGACCTCCGCAAATTCCTCCCTTCTCACGGTTAGTAGCAAGTCTATAGACAATCAAAGCTCCCAAATTATAAGTCCTATCACCTTGTAATGCAGCAGCTAGAAAAGCCAAATCCTGGATAGATAACTTACTTGCATTCTTTCTAGAAAGAACGCACTTGGTGATGAAATAAGCAAAGTAGCGAATAGCTGGGAGTTGAATACTAATGATTTTACCACTGACACGCGTACAGCACGCGTCCGTTGGGAACCCCAAGAGGAAGGTGTGATGCGTACAGCGGCAAGTTTTCCCTCAGTATGAAACCAAGGTTTATCGAACCAGTAGGAGCCAAGAAGCACGTTGAAGGTTGATGGCGGCGAGATGTAGTGCGGCGCAACACCAGGGATTCCGGCGCCAACGTGGAACCTGCACAACACAACCGAAGTACTTTGCCCCAACGAAACAGTGAGGTTGTCAATCTCACCGGCTTGTGATACGTCTCCGACGTATCGATAATTTCTTATGTTCCATGCCACATTGTTGATGTTATCTACATGTTTTATGCACACTTTATGTCATATTCGTGCATTTTCTGGAACTAACCTATTAACAAGATGCCGAAGTGCCAGTTCCTGTTTTCTGCTGTTTTTGGTTTCAGAAATCCTAGTAACGAAATATTCTCGGAATCGGACGAAATCAACGCCCAAGTTCCTATTTTCACCGGAAGCATCCAGAACACCCGGGAAGGACCAGAGGGGGGCACTGGGCCCCCAGACCATAGGCCGGCGCGGCCCAGGCCCTGGCCGCGCCGCCCTATGGTGTGGGCACCCCTTCGACCCTCTGGCGCCGCCTCTTCGCCTATTTAAAGCCTCCGTCGCGAAAACCCTGATAAGTTCGACGAAAACCACAGAAACCTTCCAGAGCCGCCGCCATCGCGAGGCCAAGATCTGGGGGACAGGAGTCTCTGTTCCGGCACGCTGCCGGAGCGGGGAAGTGCCCCGGAAGGCTTCTCCATCGACACCGCTGCCATCTCCACCGCCATCTTCATCACCGCTTCTGCTCCCATGAGGAGGGAGTAGTTCTCCATCGAGGCTCGGGCTGTACCGGTAGCTATGTGGTTCATCTCTCTCCTATGTACTTCAATACAATAATCTCATGAGCTGCATTACATGATTGAGATTCATATGATGATGCTTGTAATCTAGATGTCATTATGCTAGTCAAGTGAGTTTTACTTATGTGATCTCCGGAGACTCCTTGTCCCACGTGTGTAAAGGTGACGAGTGTGTGCACCGTGTGGGTCTCTTAGGCTATATTTCACAGAATACTTATTCATCTGATGAATGGCATAGTGAGGTGCTTATTTATATCTCTTTATGATTGCAATGTGTTTGTATCACAATTTATCTATGTGCTACTCTAGCAATGTTATTAAAGTAGTTTTATTCCTCCCGCATGATGTAATGGTGACGAGTGTGTGCATCCGTGTTAGTACTTGGTTTATGCTATGATTATGATCTCTTGTAGATTATGAAGTTAACTATTGCTATGATAGTATTGATGTGATCTATTCCTCCTACATATGCATGAAGGTGACGAGTGTGCATGCTATGTTAGTACTTGGTTTAGTCTTTTGATCTATCTTACACTATAAGGTTACTTAAATATGAACATTAATTGTGGAGCTTGTTAACTCCGGCATTGAGGGTTCGTGTAATCCTACGCAATGTGTTCATCATCCAACAAAAGTGTAGAGTATGCATTTATCTATTCTGTTATGTGATCAATGTTGAGAGTGTCCACTAGTGAAAGTGTAATCCCTAGGCCTTGTTCCTAAATACTGCTGCGTTACTCACGCTGTTTCTTTGTTTCACTATGTTACTACTGCTTGCAATACTACCACCATCAACAATACGCCGACAAGCTATTTTCTGGCACCGTTACTCTACTGCTCATATATATTCATACCACCTGTATTTCACTATCTCTTCGCCGAACTAGTGCACCTATTAGGTGTGTTGGGGACACAAGAGACTTCTTGCTTTGTGGTTGCAGGGTTGCATGAGAGGGATATCTTTGACCTCTTCCTCCCTGAGTTCGATAAACCTTGGGTGATCCACTTAAGGAAAAACTTGCTGCTGTTCTACAAACCTCTCGCTCTTGGAGGCCCAACACCGTCTACGGAAAAAGGAGGGGCGTAGACATCAAGCTATTTTACGGCGCCGTTGTCGGGAGGAAAGGTAAAAGGTACTCACACTCCGGATCTCGGCTACTAAGCTATTTTCCGGCGCATTGTAAGTACTCAAAGCTATTTCCTTTAGATCCTGCAATTGCATCTTTTTGTTTCTTGTTTACACTAGTTTGGCATAATGGACAAAAATGAGCTTCTATTGCTATTTCCTGATTTAAAACATGGATTGTTTGATGCGAAAATTAAAAAACCTATGGAATCTTATTTGCATGCTGGTAGTAATATTAGTATGAACGCTTTGAACACCATTGTTGATAATGATATAGAAAGTTCTAAGCTTGGGGAAGCTGGTTTTGATGAGCATGATCTTTTTAGTCCACCAAGCGTTGAGGAGAAAATTTTCTTTGATGATACTTTGCCTCCTATATATGATGATTATAATGATAGTAGTCTTTTGTTGCTACCTGTTATGGAGGATAAATTTGATTATGATTACAATATGCCTCCTATATTTGATAGCTACTTTGTTGAATTTGCTCCCACTATTACTAATAAAATTGATTATGCTTATGTGGAGAGTAATAATTTTATGCATGAGACTCATGATAAGAATGCTTTATGTGGTAGTTATATTGTTGAGTTTGCTCATGTTTCTACTGAAAGTTATTATGAGAGAGGAAAATATGGTTGTAGAAATTTTCATGTTACTAAAATGCCTCTCTATGTGCTGAAATTTTTGAAGCTATACTTGTTTTATCTTCCTATGCTTGTTACTTTGCTCTTCATGAACTTGTTTATTTACAAGATTCCTCTTCATAGGAAGCATGTTAGACTTAAATGTGTTTTGAATTTGCCTCTTGATGCTCTCTTTTGCTTCAAATACTATTTCTTGCGAGTGCATCATTAAAACTAGCTGAGCCCATCTTAATGGCTATAAAGAAAAGAACTTCTTGGGAGATAACCCATGTGTTATTTTACTACAGTACTTTGTTTTATATTTGTGTCTTGGAAGTTGTTTACTACTGTAGCAACCTCTCCTTCTCTTAGTTTTGTGTTTTGTTGTGCCAAGTGAAGCCTCTAATCGAAGGTTGATACTAGATTTGGATTTCTGCGCAGAAACAGATTTCTATCTGTCACGAATCTGGGCTGTTTTCTCTGTAGAAAAATCAGAAAAATATGCCAATTTACGTGCGTGTTCCTCAGATATGTACGCAACTTTCATTAGTTATGAGTTTTCTGATCTGAGCAACGGAAGTATTTATTAAAAATTCGTCTTTACGGACTGTTCTGTTTTGACAGATTCTGCCTTTTATTTCGCATTGCTTCTTTCATTTGTGTTGGGTGGATTTCTTTGTTCCATTACCTTCCAGTAGCTTTGAGCAATGTCCAGAAGTGTTAAGAATGATTGTGTCACCTCTGAACATGTGAGTTTTTGATTATGTACTAACCCCTCTAATGAAGTTTATGAGAAGTTTGGTGTGAAGGAAGTTTTCAAGGATCAAGAGAGGAGGATGATATACTATGATCAAGAAGAGTGAAAGCTCTAAGCTTGGGGATGCCCCGGTGGTTCACCCCTGCATATATCAAGAAGAATCAAGCGTCTAAGCTTGGGGATGCCCAAGGCATCCCCTTCTTCATCGACAAATTATCAGGTTCCTTCTCTTGAAACTATATTTTTATTCGGTCACATCTTATGTGCTTTACTTGGAGCGTCGTATGCTTTTATTTTTGTTTGTGTTTGAATAAATTGGATTACATCATGCTTGTGTGGGAGAGAGACACGCTCCGCTGTTGCATATGAACACATGTGTTCTTAGCTTTTAGTATTCATGGCGAAGTTTCTTCTTCGTTAAATTGTTATATGGTTGGAATTGGAAAATGATACATGTAGTAATTGCTAAAATGTCTTGGATAATGTGATACTTGGCAATTGTTGTGCTCATGTTTAAGCTCTTGCATCATATACTTTGCACCCATTAATTAAGAAATACATAGAGCATGCTAAAATTTGGTTTGCATATTTGGTTTCTCTAAGGTCTAGATAATTTCTAGTATTGAGTTTGAACAACAAGGAAGACGGTGTAGAGTCTTATAATGTTTTCAATATGTCTTTTATGTGAGTTTTGCTGCACCGGTTCATCCTTGTGTTTGTTTCAAATAAGCCTTGCTAGCCTAAACCTTGTATCGAGAGGAAATACTTCTCATTCATCCAAAATACTTGAGCCAACCACTATGCCATTTGTGTCCACCATACCTACCTACTACATGGTATTTTCCACCATTCCAAAGTAAATTGCTTGAGTGCTACCTTTAAAATTCCATCATTCACCTTTGCAATATATAGCTCATGGGACAAATAGCTTTAAAACTATTGTGGTATTGAATATGTAATTATGCACTTTATCTCTTATTAAGTTGCTTGTTGTGCGATAACCATGTTCACTGGGGGACGCCATCAACTACTCTTTGTTGAATTTCATGTGAGTTGCTATGCATGTTCGTCTTGTGCGAAGTAAGAGAGATCTACCACCTTATGGTTAAGCATGCATATTGTTAGAGAAGAACATTGGGCCGCTAACTAAAGCCATGATCCATGGTGGAAGTTTCAGTTTTGGACATATATCCTCAATCTCAAATGAGAAAATTATTAATTGTTGCTACATGCTTATGCATAAAGAGGAGTCCATTATCTGTTGTCTATGTTGTCCCGGTATGGATGTCTAAGTTGAGAATAATCAATAGCGAGAAATCCAATGCGAGCTTTCTCCTTAGACCTTTGTACGAGCGGCATAGAGGTACCCCTTTGTGACACTTGGTTAAAACATGTGCATTGTGATGATCCGGTAGTCCAAGCTAATTAGGACAAGGTGCGGGCACTATTAGTATACTATGCATGAGGCTTGCAACTTGTAAGATATAATTTACATGATACATATGCTTTATTACTACCGTTGACAAAATTGTTTCATGTTTTCAAAATCAAAGCTCTAGCACAAATATAGCAATCGATGCTTTCCTCTATGGAGGACCATT
>NC_061511.1:177908876-178091752 GCF_022539505.1 Lolium rigidum | reverse complement strand
CACTGACAGGCGACGTATCGCTGTCAATTAGGATAAAATACGATGGCGAACCGTAGTGACGGTTATCGATGACACGCTGTTCACATTTACCGCACCGTTGCTTTGCAAATTTATCATCGGGAAGACGAGCACCGCTGGCATAGATGCGTTGATGCAGTCGTATTAATTAAACTCAATTATACTTATCATGCCATGTATGTGATATGCCCTTCTATTTGCACAATTGCCTGATCGTACTCACCCAACATGCTTTATCTTACGGGAGAGACACCTCTAGTGAATCGACCCCGTCCATTCTTTATCATCGAATACAAATCGTCAGCAATACTTGCTTTTTATCGCCAGCAAACAACATTCACACTACTGTTAATCTCTTTGCAGTCGACTCATCGTTATTGGGGCAAAGTATTTTGTTGTGTAAAAATCGCGCCACCTTCAGTTAGCGCCGCTATTCCACTCCCGCCGCTATCACCCTCAACGCGCGCTTGTTTCTTCGTCGATGTTGGTGTTTCGAGGAAAATTTAGCGCGTTGCAGCGCACATATTTGGGTTACTCAACTTAACGCATGAAATACTGGGAAGTGTGCCAGCACGGAGATCACACATCGCCGCAATTTCAATCTTTCTTACTTTGTTTTGTCTGTTTTTATTTGTTACTTTGTTTGTCGAAAATTATTGTTAGCTTTGTTTCTTTATTTATCGCCTTGTTTACTTATCAAAACACAAAAAATTAGTTACTTCATATTTACTTCTAGTGCCTTGTTTTGTTTACTATCGTCACTGAAAATACAAGTTGTGCGACTACTAGCGTCAAATAATACGATTTCCTCATAACAATTATCAAATACGTAAATATAATTTTCGAATAACCGCCATTTTGGTCTAAATATGCTTGTCAAGGCTGTCTCGATGATGTTAACACTCAATATTTGTTGAACTATGTGAATGCAAAGTATAAAGATTGTAGATGGTGATATTATAAAATTGTAATTGTTCCCTTCTCACAAGAGGAAAGAGCTGAAAGACAATGTTGGCCTTCAACAATGTTGATCGCCCGGACTAAATGTAGCGTCAAAAGCTTTATTGCAGATATTATTCTATCTTGAGGAGTAGCATAATGAATTTAAATACTGGATACAATATATTACAGTCTAAAAGAATGCCTGGTTGTATCACCAACTGATGGGATCGATTGTTGATGCAGACTGGCTTTTTTCATGATTTATTGATTCAGTCGTCATCACCCAGAAGTGCTAGCCAGCTTCTGATATGATGACAATTATTTCTGAATGGTTAACACGAAAGAGCTTCCGTAAGTTGTAAATTTCCTCATATTATCCTTTCCCGAATAAGGTTGATGCTATTATGTCTATGCTGAGAATGATAGATTCCTCGCCGATCCTATTCCGTTAGTTTCTCATTATTGCTCAAGAAGTTAACATGTTGATAAACTATTGTAAATGATTACTTATCAATTGTCGCTTATCGGGTCATTCCTAGTAATAATTAGGCCATATCCTTATAATAATGGTAACGTTATGTTAATTTTATGGGAATTCCTATACTCGACTTGAAGCTATGCTTGTAAGAATTTAGCACAACCGCCAACACCGCTGAGGAGTCATCAAAAATCGATATTGTTTCAGAGCCGATGTCTTGCCTTCGATGCCGATCTTAAAAACGAAAAAGCCATACCAATAGGGACAGATGAAAATAAATTACACACGAATGTCATCCGGGGTTCACGCGAACATAAGATTAACGGTCACGCGTTGTGGTGAGAGAAGAAAATGAAAACCAGCCAAAGAAATGTAGCTGCTCACCATCACCGTCAATTGGGCTACGCTAATGACTACATACAGCTGCACTTCCGCCAGAGTCAATGGTAAAATAATTGCGTTACGCTTCTACTCCTATAAAGCCGAATGCTGAAATGCTCGTCTCCGGGGGATTGGTTCACGTTTTTACCAGATTTTGATGATTGTCACACTGCCATAAATTCTGCAAAATCAGTATCCCACGTTACCGAACTTGGCTTTCACAAAACATAGCCATTAAATGCCTCATAAAGCTAGAGAAGAGAACTAAACTTCGCCTCTATTCTGTAGTGCTTAGATATATCATTTGTCATTAAAATGAGAGTCAAAGATTTTGATTGCAATGCTTATGTACCTTGGCGCAAGCATTGCTATGCCTGTGCACCTTCATTAATCATTGAAAAACTTTTATCCGATAGTTAACTGGCCATTAAATTTTGGGAAAGTTGATAATGTTCATATTATGGTTACAATCTAACTGCTGATTTATTGCGTTGAATGCAATGCCTTGCCCCACATATTGGGGAGCCGGTCAGCGGGTGCCAATTACTGATGAAGGAAGCTGCGTAATACAAATACTCAAATACTTGTGAAAGAGAATGAGTCTTACGATTCCATTGTGAACAAATATGATTGATGCTTCATCTGATGCCGTTTCGCCACGCCTAGTCAAAGGCGCTAAAGAAAGCGGGAGACTACGCTTTTACACAAAGATTTCGCCTTACATTGTGTCTGAAGTTGCTTCATTACCGTGCCTGAGCCTTGCTGTCAGCAGTTCGATAGTAAGTAGTACCAGATTCAGCGATGAGATTTTTATCACGACCGTCTGCTCTCCCAGCTCGTACTGCCATTTGCGCGGCATGACCGACATGCACGCGAACTTCATTCACCTGTTACCTTCACTGGCTGTTCGGCGGCCTGTCAAAATCATCTTACGACTGTTCTATTTCGACAGTATTTCTCGCCTTTGATTTCAAGATGTTTCTTTTTTGTTATGTTGATTTATTTTTCGATCCATTAATGTCCGTTTATGCAATGTTCAGAAGCAAAGGCCGAACATGCATTTTTATTGTGCACTGGGTCCGAGTTGCCGGAGGAGTTTCATGATCAAGAGAGATGCAATATGATCAAGGAGAGTGAAAAGCCTAATGCAGCTCACCGCCTGTTAGTGATCAGCCGCCTGTTAGATGCTCAAGGCATCCTCTTCTCACGACAACAGCCTTCCAAACTATATTTGTCGTCAATATTTAGCGTATCTTTGCTTGATGTCGGTCATTTGTTTGTTTATTTTTGTTTGAATAAATGGATCTCAGCAGACTTTATGGGAGAGAGACATCGCTCCGCCGCAGCACGGACATATGAACCTGGCTCTGCAGGCATGTTCTTCTCTGCTAAATAGCCATATGGTTGGAATGGAAATGCCGTTGCGTAAAGTGGGCCCTGGAATGTCTCTGGATAATTCTGATGTTTGGCAGCCAGCTGCGCTCATGTTTGCTTCGCATCATTTCGCACTCCATTAATGAAGAAATATCTTAGAGCTTCGTTGGGTTGCATATTTCTTTCCAGATAACACCCGCATGCTTGAACAACAGAAGATCGCGTAGAGTCTTTAATGCTTGAAGCACATGCCTTTATGAGTTTTTGCTGTACATCGCTCATCCCGAGTCTGCTCGTCAAGAATGAGAGGAATATTCACGCATCCGGCAATTGAGCCAACACTACGCCATTTGTGTCCACCATACTACCGCCACATGATGTCCATTATCTCAAAGTACTGCTTGATGTTAGCCTTAAAATTCATCATTCCGTAATATAGCGCTTCATAAATAAATAGCTTAAAAATGTGGTATTGAATGCGTATTTGGCGCATCCCTGTCCCACAAGTTATTGCGATAACTCGGGATTCATCCATTTTTGTTGAATATGTGAGTTTTCTATGAGCAACTGTTTGCCTGGTAGTATCTATCATCTTTTATGGTTGGAGCATTTATTAGTTGTTAGAGTAGTTAAACATTAGCCGCTGTGCCATGATCTGCAGTGGAAGGCTGGGACATATATTCACCCATGAGAATAATACTGTGCCACATGCTTGCAGCCAGCAGAGTCTGCCTGTTGTTCATAAAGAACTGCAGATGGGATGTCTAAGTTGTGAATAATAAAGCGAACAAAATGCGAAGCTTTCCTTGTATTAGGTCAAAGCGCATAAGACAAAATATTTTGTTGTGTGTCGCATTGCAGAGTTCAAGCTGAATAGACAAGGTGCGGCACTATTGCATACTATGCATGAGGTTGCACCAGTAAGACAGTACTCTACATAATTCATATGTTCATTATCAATAATAAATAGCCTGCTTCAAATAAAGCCTAGCACAAATAGGCACGATGCTTGAGTATCACTTTCGCTTTATGTTGAAAGTCAGTCATCTATTTTCCTCTCATTCAGAATTTCAGGTGAACCCACTATTGATACTTCGTATTGTACTTGTTGTTGTTCTGTTTACATCTTGAGATATACAGCCATAAGTTGAATAAATCGCTGAAACTTGGTCTTCCTTTTTGTGTTACTTCAATACCTTACTTTGATTTATTGCTTTATGAGTTACTTCTTATGCAAGACTTTATTACTGCTGTCTTGAAGTAATATTCATATCTTTTTTACCACTTGTGTTTACCATATCATTAATACTTTGATCACTCTACTATTTGTTTTAACAGTATGATCATGTTATGATGGCACACTCGTGAATATTTGTTGCCGACGGTTAGGGATGCCTCCGACGACGATAATTTTCTATGTTCTATGCCGATTATTACGATACTACGCTTATGCACACTATGTCGATTGATTTCGGAACCAACCTACACCAAAGATGCCGGCGTTGCCGCCGCTTGGTTTCAGAAACTTAGTAACTAAATATTTTATTGGATCTAAATTACACTGTGTTTATTTAAGACCACCTAGAACCCAGAGTTTGCCTCCAGGTGTCAAACACAGTGCGCCGTTGGTAGTCGGCGCCGCCTCAGTGTGGGCCCTTCTTCATTTCTCATTTCTTCATTTACTTAAAGTTTAGTCGCTGAACTCATGGAAAACGATGTGGCGGAGGCCTACGATAATGCCGATCCATTCGGGAGATCGCCTTCAGCACCTCGCCGAGACTACATAGGTCGCCTGGAGTGATGAGCGAGTATTCACCGACAACCATAGCGTTATTGATACTGTCTTCCTTCCTCGCTGAATCTAGATGTTTCAACATGATCAAGATCATTCATTCAGCTCTATGTTGATCCGATGTGAGAATATTACGTTACATCGCTGTATGCTGTTTGCGATCTGCATGCTCTCCGCTAAGCTCGCCGTTGATGCTAGTATTAATACTGGACAGCGGAGCCTTGTTGTACAAATAAGCAGTTACCTGGGATAAACATTGATGCTATACCGGTGATTTATTATTACTACATTATCACACCGCTAGCTTCACGCATTAACGCTGTTTTCGCAACTTAATGAGGATAATCTGAAGGTGCTTTTTGTTAGTTGATGGCGGTTCATAGCTTTGTCTTCCAATTAAATTCACTATTTATCATGCCATGTATGATTGCGAGTGCCCTCTCTATTTAAATACTAGCCGACGTATTTGCACTAACATGCTTTACTTATGGGAGAGACACTTAGTGTGAATCGACCTCGTCCATATCGAATGCCAGCATTGTTTATCAAAGCGCCAAAGAACAATATCTTTCATCATTACCGTTAATCCTTTCGTTACTAGCAATGATTAACCACTGCTGTTAGCAAAGTACTTGTTGTGTTGCGTAAACCGAATTCGGTATAGCGTCAAGACTATATCGTTGCCGCCATCAATGCTCAATCAGCAAGTTTGGTTTCTTCGGTCTGATAAACCTGTTTTCTAGATTGCCGCAGTATCATACCATTATCAACAATAATTACGCACAAGAATGCACTCTACTTGCAGAACCTGGTGAGAAGAAATGATGAATACCATTGATGAAAGAGGAGGAGAGTGATGAACAAAATAGTTACCATGCCAACACGAGAGTAACTTTTACTTACACTATTGATTCATGCCGCTTCCGTGATTCTTTCAAATACTCTCATGAGTAAAACTTGTGAGAATAATTGTTATCGTTATTCATGATAATCCATGCCATTTCGATTATTTAGTTTGTTTCATATCGAATGCATTGCGTTCAGCATGTTTATGATATTTGTGATTTATGGTCCAGCCATTGATAAGATTAATTATACTATCAGATGTCGTAGTCGGGCGGGTAAATGACGGCACATCGGGAGTCGTAGCCTTCCAGCATCGCCGTCACGACCAGCTCAAAGCTCTTTCGTCACACGCCTGAAAGCTGCAAGGGGGCCTGCTGTCGTAGCTGCGTTGGATGATGCCATTTCCGGCATGGTACGCAACGCAATACTTAGTCGGGATCGTTTCGCGCCGTCTCGCGGAATCGCTCAAAGAGTCGATTCAATCTTCCAATATAGGTCTTCGAAGCATCAAGACAAAGCAGTTTATTCACGACTACTAGGTTACATCGATCATTCTACCGTTTATTTGATATTACGGGCAAGATCGGCGATCCAGGTCAAATCCAGGTTGAATCCAACACCAGCCTAGGCTGGGGCAACCGCTGAACAACACGGCCGGGATGCGCCTAACGATGCGATACAACTAATCCTTCGAAGAACAGGGAGTTAAACAGAACGGATCTGGAGCCCACAAACAATGATCAAAGCGGAAACGCTCAATCTGCCAGTGTAAGGGCTGCCAGAGGCACGATTACATGATACTCTAAGAACACGTTAACCTGGAACACATCTGTTATGGTCTGAGCAAATGCCATCGCCAAGACGAACGATGAACAATACAATAAACTTATAACGCTTAGATCAGCAAAGATGCCATCTAGGGGTAGCATGGTGCTGGCCGCAGGATCTCCTTCGGCATCTGGGAGTTGGCGACGCGCCGAAGATTGATTTGTAAGTTGAACGCTGTTTGTTATTTCATAAACCCTAGATGGGCTATTTATAGTTCAGACCTGAGACCACCGGCAGCCGAGGCAAACTCTGACCATCGACACGTAATCTTAATTGACTGGTTTAGTATAAATTTGTACGTAACCGGTATCACTCAAAAGGAACGAGGAGTATGTTACGAGTTAGCAAGTGGCAAATTAGTCGAACTCGATATCATCACGATACTTCTTCTGATAATTCAAGCTCATTTGACGCTCACGGCGTGACAACACATGCCTCTGGAAATAACATCATTGCGCTTCGGCGAATGCGGCGTAGTAGTAATCCTTTTCATCATGATGTTCGCTCCTTCACTTTCACGCGTTTAAATTTTTTTAGCTGGTCCTGGCGGGCATTGAATCTTCCTCATATCCCCTTATTTACCGCAACGTTTTCCTTCAAGATAGCGTTCCTTCGCGTCAATCGTTCTCCTTCCTCGCCGGGCTCACAAGAAGACCGAGATCGGCTAAGATCAAGAAGGGATCAGGATCAGCCTGACCGTCGATTTATTCAGTTTCACGACCGGAACCGAATGAAAGTTTGGTGATTTACGTCTCTCCTCGCCGAGGAAAGAGATCACTGATTTGACTATCTTACGTCGTTAAAGCCTTCATGGTAGACGCCACAATGATGATGAAAGAAGAGATTTAGCCCTAGATGGCCACGGGAGCAAGGATCGGTGAAAATTATCGGCAGCAAGCACGATGAGCAGGAGGGGATTTATCTATTTGCGGCATTTATTCCCAGAAATTCAGACTAGTGTAGGCCTATAGATTGTTTTCCTTTTGTTCCTTCCTTCTTTGAGCAACGCCTTTCTTTCGTAAGAAACTGCTCATTTACGAAGAGTGCTCACTATTTTTGCTTTCCATCTTTCATTTTAATGATATAACGCGACGGCTTCTTTCATAATCGCTTCATCTTCGGTCACGGGATCGTCTCGTCAGTTCAAGCGACGTTACCAGCATCGCTCATGGTCATTTCCAGAGCTGAAGCGTTGACACCCAGCCGCGACGCAGATTATCACCCAATCGCCAGTCGTAGTTGCCTCATCAGCAAACAACAGAAGAGCTGACACGTTGACGTTTCCATCGATGCCGGAACATAAAGATAGCGCAGCCTTGCTGGACCCTTCCTTCGCCGAGACAAAGCTCGCCAATCGCCAGAACAATTTCGAAATGAGGTTTGCAGCTTGAACACGTGATCCCGTAAGTCGCCAGGCAAAAACAGGTTGATAAAGACGAAGAACCAGCTCTAAATGATGCTCGTGGTTACCAAGAGAAACGCGTGAGAATTTTTTACGTCATCGATTTTTCTGTCGGCCCTCGATACCATCGCACATGTACGCACACTATTAGGTAGGTAACTGCCGGAAATCGGCTTCGTGATTAACCGCAAGACTCTATGCGAACGCCGCTCAATGAGCTAGAAGAAGTCCACACCGGTCCTAATCAAGCCGACGTTCGCATAGAGTGCCTTGGTTGATCACAGCAGCCGATTTCGCAGCTACTCCGGCGGAATCGGCTCTGGGGCACCTAATAAGATGAACATGTGCGATACATGTGCAGTGGAACATCTGGGGCCGATAGAAAAAATCGGCCTCGTAAAAGAAAAAAATTCTCACGTCAGCTTCTCGCAAGGTACAAACTGATGCACGGGCATCGATTTTAGAGCCGAGGGACAAAGCCGATGCATGGCCATTGACTCTAGCACAATGACACAGGATCTACCGGCTACGTGTTCAAAACACAAGGACCTCCAAACTTCTGGTCGAGGAATTCTGTTTCTGAGCGGTTGAGCGAGCTTCTGCAATATCGGCTTGCAACGGAAGGAAAGTTATCGGCTCTGGCTGGCTCTGCATGGTAGTTTTCTCAGACATGATCGAGCCCAGGTCCATTTGTCTGAATTGCGTGTCCTTGTCTCTGTTTGGCCTTGATTGAGACTTGGGGGGCAGCTGGCCTGGTGGATGCTCTGACTTTGAAAGCCGATTGGGTGGCCATCGGCTAGTCCTGCGTCGCGATTTTCGTCAAGGGTGGTGATCCAGCAGAACTCGAACTCATTGGTCGAAAATATGGAAGATAGATCATGAGGGCTTGATGCGCTGACGTCGGCTTATTGAGATTTGACCAAGTTCGCGATCACCCCGTGGTCGAAGGGATGAAGGGCGGATTATGAGGAACCGATGCGTTGCCATCGGTTCATTGAGAATCGGCTTAAAAGAAATCGGCAAAATCAAATTGGGGAAACTTCTTCATTAATGAACAGGATTTCTTACAAAGAAAGAGCTGATTGCTCAAAGAAGGAAGAACAAAAGAAGGGTCTGTTGACCAATCTACTACTACTAGGCCTACACTAGTAGATCCTAGTCTACGGCCATCGCCGCCCTCGTCGTCATCCTTCGGAACTCTCATCGGCACCGCTGCCGATGGGCTCTCGTCACCGCTCCCGTAGCCCTCTACGGGAGCTTCATCCTCTTCTTCATCATCGCCGCCGCCGTCGTCCCCACCACATGCGGAGGCGTTTCGCCGGCGGGTAGCCCTCGAGGGAGTCGCTCGCCGTCGTCGTCTTCCTCTTCCTCTTCTTCGCAGGAGGGGCAGCCGTCCCATGGGAACTGGTCATCCTCGCTTTCGATTCCGGGTTCCCCGTCGGCGAGGAACTGGAGATCTTCATCCCCGCTGGTCAAGGACTGGTCGTCCTCGGACCAGATGGAGGAGGCATGGTCTTCCTGGTCCCATTCTTCTGGTGCGCGGATATCCTCCGGCGTCTCGCGGGAGGAGGAAGACCCGTAGGAAAGACCGGAAGAGGAGGAGGAGGAAGAAGACATGGTGGCACAGGAGGGTTTTTTGGGTGCTAATGCGAGGAGGATGAAGGAGAAGAAAACTGTTTAGAACGGTTAAATAAAGGGGATATGAGGGAGATTCAATGCCATAGCAGTTTTCGAGGAAGTGGTGCCCAAAAGAAAAATTTCGCAGGCCACGTGAAGAAGTGGAAAGGGCAAGGCATCATGATGAAGGATTCTGCGGCGGGTTCTGCTCTGCCACGACATGACCCGACGAAGGGAAAGCGTAATGATTTTGGAAATGTTATTTCCAAAACCAGGGGGGCATGTGTTATCACCAGAATTTGACCGGATCATAGGTGGGCCGCGATCAAGATGGGCTTGAGGATTATATACAGAAGAAATACGTGAATCGGCCTTATATGCAAAGTTTGGGCTAGTTTGCCCTTGTATCTGTAACATACTCCCTCCGTTCCTTTTTAATTGACTCGGATTTAGTACAAATTTATACTAAATTCGAGTCAATTAAAAAAGAACGGAGGGAGTAGTAGATTACGTGTCGGTTAGTTAGAGTTTGCCTCGAGCACGGTCGGGATTATTCCCACGTTAGAAAGTCTACGGACTATAAATATGTATCTAGGGTTTATGAAATAAACAACCAACGTTCAACACAAATCAATCTCGGCGCATCGCCAACTCCTTCGTCTCGAGGGTTTCTCCTGGTAAGCACCATGCTACCTAGATCGCATCTTGCGATCTAGGCAGCATAAGTTTATTATGTTGTTCATGCGTTGCTCGTACTGAAGCCTTTTTGATGGCGAGCAACGTAGTTATCTTAGATGTGTTAGGGTTAGCATTGTTCTTCGTATCATATGATGTCGTAGTGCAACCCTTATACATCTAGCCGCCCTTACACCTATCTTAGGTGTAGGGGCGGCACCCCGCTTGATCATTGTTTAGTAGATCCGATCCGTTACGGTTGCTCCTTGTTCTTCAAGGATTAGTTTAATATCCGCAATAGTTAGGCCTTACAAAGGGTTGGAGGATCCAGCGGCGTGTAGGGTGTAGTTTGCTAGCCCTAGACAGGATGTTCCGGGATCAACCTCGTGTTGGTTTTTAGGCCCCGTCTAGGATCGGCTTACGATCACCGTACGCGAGCGCGAGGCCCAATCGTGAGTAGGATGATCCGATTATGCGGTGAAAACCCTAAATCGTCGTAGATCGCTTTAGCTTTATCTTGATCAAGCAGGACCACCATATATTCGTACACCTCGTATGAATCATGGGTGGATCGGCTCTTTGAGCCGATTCACAGGACAACCTGAGAGCCGATCGAGGCTCGTATTTAACGTTTACGTGTATGCCATGCAGAAACTAAGCGAGGCATCATCCAACACCTTCCCGACCAGGTATAGGTCAGGTGGCACCCCTTGCAACAGCATCGGACGTGTGACCAGAAGGCTTTGCGGGCCGTCGCTCGGAGGGACCAGGGCCAGCCGCAGTCCTGGGAGATTCCCGGCTCTACGGTGTTGCCCGTCGCTGCCCGCCGGTGGGTTTCTGACCGCAACAGTAGTATAATTAATATTATCAAGTAACATAGGACCATCATCTAGAGCTTTATCATAAACATTTGCTAAGCAAAACTCTTTAGTACCATGCATTTCGATATCAGGCACAAACAAAGCATTATCATAAGATTTATCAAAATAGCATGGATTATCATAGATAACAGTAGCATAATTATTCTCACAAGTTTTACTCATAGGGAATATTTGAAGAGAATCCACAGGAACGTAACATTCATCCTCCTTTGGTAAGCATGGAGGACAATCAAATAGTGTAAGAGATAAAGAGTTACTCTCATTAGAAGGTTGGCATGGGTAGCTAATCCATTCTTCCTCCTTTTGTTCATCACTCTCCTCCTCTTTTTCATCCAATGAGCTTTCAGGTTCATCAATTTCTTCTTTCACAGGTTCCTGCAAATTGTGAGTGCATTCTTGTGCATGAATGAGTGATGGCGTGTATTTCACACGTTCGTTGGGCAACCCCAAGAGGAAGGTATGATGCACACAGCAGCAAGTTTTCCCTCAGAAAGAAACCAAGGTTTATCGAACCAGGAGGAGCCAAGAAGCACGTTGAAGGTTGATGGCGGCGGGATGTAGTGCGGCGCAACACCGAGATTCCGGCGCCAACGTGGAACCCGCACAACACAACCAAAGTACTTTGCCCCAACGAAACAAAGTGAGGTTGTCAATCTCACCGGCTTGCCGTAACAAAGGATTAACCGTATTGTGTGGAAGATGATTGTTTGCAGAGAAAACAAGAAAAACAAGTATTGCAAACAGATTTGTATTTCAAGATTAAAGAATGGACCGGGTCCACAGCTCACTAGAGGTGTCTCTCCCATAAGATAAAAGCATGTTGGGTGAACAAATTACAGCTCGGGCAATTGACAAATAGAGAGGGCATAACAATGCACATACATGGCATGATAAGTATAGTGAGATTTAATTGGGCATTACGACAAAGTACATAGACCGCCATCCAACCGCATCTATGCCTAAAAAGTCCACCTTCAGAGTTATCATCCGAACCCTTCCAAGCATTAAGTTGCAAAGCAACATGACAATTGCATTAAGTATGGTGCGTAATGTAATCAATAACTACATCCTCTGACATAGCATCAATGTTTTATCCCTAGTGGCAACAAGACAACACAACCTTAGAACTTTCTCGTCACCGTCCTGTGTGTCAATGCGTGCATGAACCCACTATCGAGCATAAATACTCCCTCTTGGAGTTAATAGCAACAACTTGGCCGCAGCCTCTACTAATAACGGAGAGCATGCAAGATCATAAACAACACATATGTAATAACTTGATAATTAACATAACATGGTATTCTCTATCCATCGGATCCCGACAAACACAACATAGAGTATTACGTATAGATGATCTTGATCATGTTAGGCAGCTCACAAGATCCAACAATGAAGCACAATGAGGAGAAGACAACCATCTAGCTACCGCTATGGACCCATAGTCCAGGGGTGAACTACTCACTCATCACTCCGGAGGCGACCATGGCGGTGTAGAGTCCTCCCGGAGATGAATCCCCTCCCGGCAGGGTGCCGGAGGAGATCTCCGTAATCCCCCGAGATGGGATCGGCGGCGGCGGCGTCTCGGCAAGGTTTTCCGTATCGTGGTTTTTCGCATCGTGGGTTTCGCGACGGAGGCTTTAAGTAGGCGGAAGGGCGTAGTCGGGGGCCGACGAGGGGCCCACACCACAGGCGGCGCGGCCCCCTTGGCCGCGCCGCCTTGTGGTTTGGCCACCTCGTGGCCCCACTTCGTATGCTCTTCGGTCTTCCGGAAGGTTCGTGGCAAAATAGGCCCCCGGGTCTTGATTTCGTCCAATTCCGAGAATATTTCGTTACTAGGATTTCTGAAACCAAAAACAGCAGAAAACAAGAACCGGCACTTCTAGCATCTTGTTAATAGGTTAGTTCCGTAAAATGCACGAATATGACATAAAGTGTGCATAAAACATGTAGGTATCATCAATAATATGGCATAGAACATAAGAAATTATCGATACGTCTGAGACGTATCAAGCATCCCCTGCTTAGTTCTCGCTCGTCCCGAGCAGTGTAAAACGATAACAAAGATAATTTCTGAAGTGACATGCCATCATAACCTTGATCATACTATTTGTAAACATATGTAATGAATGCAGCGATCAAAACAATGGTAATGACATGAGTAAACAAGTGAATCATAAAGCAAAGACTTTTCATGAATAGTACTTCAAGACAAGTATTAATAAGTCTTGCATAAGAGTTAACTCATAAAGCAATAAATCAAAGTAAAGGTATTGAAGCAACACAAAGGAAGATTAAGTTTCAGCGGTTGCTTTCAACTTGTAACATGTATATCTCATGGATAATTGTCAACATAGAGTAATATAACAAGTACAATATGCAAGTATGTAGGAATCAATGCACAGCTCACACAAGTGTTTGCTTCTTGAGGTGGAGAGAGATAGGTGAACCGACTCAACATAAAAGTAAAGAGAATGGTCCTTCAAAGAGGAAAGCATCGATTGCTATATTTGTGCTAGAGCTTTTATTTTGAAAACATGAAACAATTTTGTCAACGGTAGTAATAAAGCATATGAGTTATGTAAATTATATCTTACAAGTTGCAAGCCTCATGCATAGTATACTAATAGTGCCCGCACCTTGTCCTAATTAGCTTGGACTACCGGATCTTTGCAATGCACATGTTTTAACCAAGTGTCACAATGGGGTACCTCCATGCCGCCCGTACAAAGGTCTAAGGAGAAAGCTCGCATTTTGGATTTCTCGCTTTTGATTATTCTCAACTTAGACATCCATACCGGGACAACATGGACAACAGATAATGGACTCCTCTTTAATGCATAAGCATGTGGCAACAATTATTATTCTCATATGAGATTGAGGATATATGTCCAAACTCGAAACTTCCACCATGAATCATGGCTTTAGTTAGCGGCCCAATGTTCTTCTCTAACAATATGCATGCTCCAACCATAAAGGTGGTAGATCTCTCTTACTTCGTACAAGACGGACATGCATAGCAACTCACATGATATTCAACAAAGAATAGTTGATGGCGTCCCTGAAACATGGTTATCGCACAACAAGCAACTTAATAAGAGATAAAGTGCATAAGTACATATTCAATACCACAATAGTTTTTAAGCTATTTGTCCCATGAGCTATATATTGCAAAGGTGAATGATGGAATTTTAAAGGTAGCACTCAAGCAATTTACTTTGGAATGGCGGATAAATACCATGTAGTAGGTAGGTATGGTGGACACAAATGGCATAGTGGTTGGCTCAAGTATTTTGGATGCATGAGAAGTATTCCCTCTCGATACAAGGTTTAGGCTAGCAAGGTTATTTGAAACAAACACAAGGATGAACGGTACAGCAAAACTCACATAAAAGACATATTGTAAACATTATAAGACTCTACACCGTCTTCCTTGTTGTTCAAAACTCAATACTAGATGTTATCTAGACTCTAGAGAAACCAAATATGCAAACCAAATTAGCAAGCTCTAAGTGTTTCTTCATTAATGGGTGCAAAGTATATGATGCAAGAGCTTAAACATGAGCACAACAATTGCCAAGTATCAAATTATCCAAGACATTTTAGAGTTACTACATGTAGCATTTTCCAATTCCAACCATATAACAATTTAACGAAGAAGAAACTTCGCCATGAATACTATGAGTAGAGCCTAAGGACATACTTGTCCATATGCTACAGCGGAGCGTGTCTCTCTCCCATAAAGTGAATGCTAGGATCCATTTTATTCAAACAAAACAAAAAACAAAAACAAACCGACGCTCCAAGCAAAGTGCATAAGATGTGACGGAATAAAAATATAGTTTCAGTGGAGGAACCCGATAATGTTGTCGATGAAGAAGGGGATGCCTTGGGCATCCCCAAGCTTAGACGCTTGAGTCTTCTTAGAATATGCAGGGGTGAACCACCGGGGCATCCCCAAGCTTAGAGCTTTCACTCTCCTTGATCATATTGCATCATACTCCTCTCTTGATCCTTGAAAACTTCCTCCACACCAAACTCGAAACAACTCATTAGAGGGTTAGTGCACAATAAAAATTCACATGTTCAGAGGTGACACAATCATTCTTAACACTTCTGGACATTGCATAAAGCTACTGGACATTAATGGATCAAAGAAATTCATCCAACATAGCAAAAGAGGCAATGCGAAATAAAAGGCAGAATCTGTCAAAACAGAACAGTCCGTAAAGATGGATTTTATTAGGCCACCAGACTTGCTCAAATGAAAATGCTCAAATTGAATGAAAGTTGCGTACATATCTGAGGATCATGCACGTAAATTGGCTTAATTTTCTGAGCTACCTACAGGGAGGTAGACCCAGATTCGTGACAGCAAAGAAATCTGGAACTCGCGCAGTAATCCAAATCTAGTACTTACTTTACTATCAAAGACTTTACTTGGCACAACAAAACATCAAAACTAAGATAAGGAGAGGTTGCTACAGTAGTAAACAACTTCCAAGACACAAATATAAAACAAAAATACTGTAGTAAAAACATGGGTTGTCTCCCATAAGCGCTTTTCTTAACGCCTTTCAGCCTAGGCGCGTAAAGTGTAACTCAAGTAACATCAAGAGATGAAGCATCAACATCATAATTTGTTCTAATAATAGAATCATAAGGTAACTTCATTCTCTTTCTAGGGAAGTGTTCCATACCTTTCTTGAGAGGAAATTGATATTTAATATTACCTTCCTTCATATCAATAGTAGCACCAACGGTTCAAGAAAAGGTCTTCCCAATATAATGGGGCAAGATGCATTGCATTCAATATCCAAGACAACAAAATCAACGGGGACAAGGTTATTGTTAACCATAATATGAACATTATCAACTTTCCCCAAAGGTTTCTTTTTAGCATTATCAGCGAGATTAACATCCAGATAACAAGTTTTTCAATGGTGGCAAGTCAAGCATATCATAGACTTTTTTAGGCATAACGTAAATACTTGCACCAAGATCACATAAAGCATTACAATCAAAATCTTTGACTCTCATTTTAATGATGGGCTCCCAACCATCCTCTAGCTTTCTAGGAATAGAAGTTTCAAGTTTTAGTTTCTCTTCTCTAGCTTTTATGAGAGCATTTGTAATATGTTTTGTGAAAGCCAAGTTTACAGCAGCTAGCATTGGGACTCTTAGCAAGTTTTTGCAAGAACTTTATAACTTCAGAGATGTGGCAATCATCAAAATCTAAATCATTACAATCTAAAGCAATGGGATTATCATCCCCAAGGTTGGAAAAAATTTCAGCAGCTTTATCACAAGCGCTTCAAGCAGCTTTAGCAGTTTCATGTAATTTTGCGCGCTTTGCACTAGGAGTAGAAACATTGCCAACACCAATTATTTTACCATTGATAGTAGGAGGTGCAGCAACATGTGAATCATTAGCATTGCTAGTGGTGGTAATAGTCCAAACTTTAGCTACATTTTTCTCTTTAGCTAGTTTTTCATTTTCTTCTCTATCCCACCTAGCACGCAGCTTCAACCATTAATCTTATATTCTCATTAATTCTAACTTGGATGGCATTTGCTGTAGTAACAATTTTATTTTCAATATCCCTATTAGGCATAACTTTCGATTTCAAAAGATCAACATCGTAGGCAAGACTATCAACTCTAGAAACAAGAATATCAATTTTATTGAGCTTTTCCTCAACTGTATTTGTTAAAGGCAGCTTTGTGTACTAATAAATTCTTTAAGCATAGCTTCAAGTCCAGGGGTGTATTCCTATTATTGTTGTAAGAATTCCCATAAGAATTAGCATAACCGTTACCATTATTATAAGGATATGGCCTATAGTTATTACTAGAATTGTTCCGATAAGCATTGTTGTTGAAATTATTATTTTTAATGAAGTTTACATCAACATGTTCTTCTTGGGCAACCAATGAAGCTAATGGAACATTATTAGGATCAACATTAGTCCTATCATTCGCAAGCATAGACATAATAGCATCAACCTTATCATTCAAGGAAGAGGATTCTTCAACAGAATTTACCTTCTTACCTTGTGGAGCTCTTTCCGTGTGCCATTCGGAGTAATTAATCATCATATTATCAAGAAGCTTTGTTGCTTCACCAAGAGTGATGGACATAAAGGTACCTCCAGCAGCTGAATCCAATAAATTCCGCGAAGAAAAATTTAGTCCCGCATAGAAGGTTTGGATGATCATCCAAGTAGTCACCCATGGGTTGGGCAATTTTTAACCAAAGATTTCATTCTTTCCCAAGCTTGAGCAACATGTTCATTATCCAATTGTTTAAAATTCATTATGCTACTCCTCAAAGATATAATTTTAGCAGGGGGATAATATCTACCAATAAAAGCATCCTTGCATTTAGTCCAGGAATCAATACTATTCTTAGGCAGAGATAGCAACCAATCTTTAGCTCTTCCTCTTAATGAGAAAGGGAACAATTTTAATTTTATAATGTCACCATCTACATCTTTATACTTTTGCATTTCACATAGTTCAACAAAATTATTGAGATGGGCAGCAAGCATCATCGAACTAACACTGTAAAATTGCTCTCGCATAACAAGATTAAGTAAAGCAGGTTTAATTTCAAAGAATTCTGCCGTAGTAGCAGGTGGAGCAATAGGTGTGCATAGGAAATCATTATTATTTGTGCTAGTGAAGTCACACAACTTAGTATTTTCAGGGGTGGCCATTTTAGCAAGTAGTAAATAAAGCAAACTAGATAAAGTAAATGCAAGTAAACTAATTTTTTTGTGTTTTTGATATAGCAAACAAGACAAGAAATAAAGTAAAGCTAGCAACTAATTTTTTTGTGTTTTGATATAATGCAGCAAACAAAGTAGTAAATAAAATAAAGCAAGACAAAAACAAAGTAAAGAGATTGGGAAGTGGAGACTCCCTTGCAGCGTGTCTTGATCTCCCCAGCAACGGCGCCGTAAAATATGCTTGATGGCGTGTATTTCACACGTTCGTTGGGCAACCCCAAGAGGAAGGTATGATGCGCACAGCAGCAAGTTTTCCCTCGAAAGAAACCAAGGTTTATCGAACCAGGAGGAGCCAAGAAGCACGTTGAAGGTTGATGGCGGCGGGATGTAGTGCGGCGCAACACCGGAGATTCCGGCGCCAACGTGGAACCCGCACAACACAACCAAAGTACTTTGCCCCAACGAAACAAGTGAGGTTGTCAATCTCACCGGCTTGCCGTAACAAAGGATTAACCGTATTGTGTGGAAGATGATTGTTTGCAGAGAAAACAAGAAAAACAAGTATTGCAAGCAGATTTGTATTTCAAGATTAAAGAATGGACCGGGGTCCACAGCTCACTAGAGGTGTCTCTCCCATAAGATAAAAGCATGTTGGGTGAACAAATTACGATCGGGCAATTGACAAATAGAGAGGGCATAACAATGCACATACATGGCATGATAAGTATAGTGAGATTTAATTGGGCATTACGACAAAGTACATAGACCGCCATCCAACCGCATCTATGCCTAAAAAGTCCACCTTCAGAGTTATCGTCCGAACCCCTCCAAGCATTAAGTTGCAAAGCAACAGTACAATTGCATTAAGTATGGTGCGTAATGTAATCAATAACTACATCCTCGGACATAGCATCAATGTTTTATCCCTAGTGGCAACAAAGACAACACAACCTTAGAACTTTCTCGTCACTCGTCCCGTGTGTCAATGCAGCATGAACCCACTATCGAGCATAAATACTCCCTCTTGGAGTTACTAGCATCAACTTGGCCAGAGCCTCTACTAATAACGGAGAGCATGCAAGATCATAAACAACACATATGCAATAACTTGATAATTAACATAACATGGTATTCTCTATCCATCGGATCCCGACAAACACAACATAGAGTATTACAGTATAGATGATCTTGATCATGTTAGGCAGCTCACAAGATCCAACAATGAAGCACAATGAGGAGAAGACAACCATCTAGCTACCGCTATGGACCCATAGTCCAGGGGTGAACTACTCACTCATCACTCCGGAGGCGACCATGGCGGTGTAGAGTCCTCCGGGAGATGAATCCCCTCTCCGGCAGGGTGCCGGAGGAGATCTCCGTAATCCCCCGAGATGGGATCGGCGGCGGCGGCGTCTCGCAAGGTTTTCCGTATCGTGGTTTTTCGCCTCGTGGGTTTCGCGACGGAGGCTTTAAGTAGGCGGAAGGGCGGAGTCGGGGGCCGACGAGGGGCCCACACCACAGGCGGCGCGGCCCCCCTTGGCCGCGCCGCCTTGTGGTTTGGCCACCTCGTGGCCCCACTTCGTATGCTCTTCGGTCTTCCGGAAGGTTCGTGGCGAAATAGGCCCCCGGGTCTTGATTTCGTCCAATTCCGAGAATATTTCGTTACTAGGATTTCTGAAACCAAAAACAGCAGTAAAACAAAGAATCGGCACTTCGGCATCTTGTTAATAGGTTAGTTCCAGAAAATGCACGAATATGACATAAAGTGTGCATAAAACATGTAGGTATCATCAATAATATGGCATAGAACATAAGAAATTATCGATACGTCGGAGACGTATCAATGAGTCTCTCTTTATAATCAATGATATAAGGATTATTGTTGTAATGTTCTTTGCAATAATCAAGGATAGAAGAGACATAATCTTTAAGGTCCTTACAAACAATACAAGTTTCATAATTTTTAGCCACGAAGGATTCTATCTCAGAGGCTCCCATAAATAAAACAAATTGTTCTACTTCTTCGAACCCAAGATGAATATAGTTATTCCAATGATAGTTCACAATTAAAACTTCTTCACTAAAGCCACATTGGAATTTAAGATGTTTAGTATGTTTAGAGCAACAGTTTATATCATGGCGTTTAAGCAAGATTTTAGCAATTGTGTTCAATTTTTCTAACACGGCACTCATGACTTTACCCTTTCTCGATTCTCTATAATTCATATATAATTCTATAAGCTCCATACAGGTTGTGGGTTCTTTCATAACAACAGTTTTTAATTTTTCGGTTTTTCAAATTTTTATGGATTTTCGGGTATATAAGAAAAATAAAACAAGACAAAAACAAACTAGACAAAAGTAAACTAAGCAAAATAATACTAGACAGAAATAAACTAAGCACAAATAAACTAGACAAAAGTAAACTAAGCAAAACAAAATAAAATAAAAACAGAGAGAGAGGTAGAGTGTACTCCCCAGGTGAACTTATGAGTAGAGCTATGCTCCCCGGCAACGGCGCCAGAAAATAGTCTTGATAACCCACAAGTATAGGGGTTCGCAACAGTCTTCGAGGGAAGTAAAACCCCAAATTTATTGATTCGACACAAGGGAGACAAAGAATACTTATAAGCCGTAACAACCGAGTTATCAATTCAGCTGCACCTGGAAAAGCACTAGTAACAGGGGTGATGTGAAAGCAAGTGAGTAATATGAGAGCAATAGTAACGAGAATACGTAGGCAATGGCACCAGAAAATAGTTGATACTACTTCTAATGGCATATAGGACCGAGTGAGTATTTGATGATGAAAGATGGACCGGGGTTCCCAGCTATCTACACTAGTGGTAACTCTCCAATAACAAGTGTTGGGTGAACAAATTACAGTTGGGCAATTGACAATTATTATAGCATTAAGACAGAACATCCAGTTTATTAATCATGTAGGCATGTTTTCTATATATAGTCATACGTGCTCGCAATGAGAAACTTGCATAACATCTTTTGTCCTACCAGTCCGTTTGCAGCGGGGCCTCAAGGGAATCTACTGGTAATTAAGATACTCCTTTTAATAGAGCACCGGAGCAAAGCATTAACACTTGGTAAAAACATGTGATCCTCATATCTAAGCCATCCCCTCCAGTTATCCCAGTTGCTGTCACTCTGGGGCCTCGGGTTCCGGACATAGACGTGTGCAAACAACTTGTAGATACAATCTAAGCAATAATTATAGAGCTTAAATCTAAGATCATGCCACTCGTGCACTAGTGACAAGCATTAAACACAACAAGATTGCAGCAACAATAACTTCACAAACTTTATAGATAGACCGATCATAATGTAACAATTCATCGGATCCCAACAAACACAACACCGATTACATCAGATGGACCTCAATCATGTAAGGCAGCTCATGAGATCATTGTATTGAAGTACATGGGAGAGAGAGTACCAACTAGCTACTGCTAGAACCCGTAGTCCATGGGGGAACTACTCACGGAGCATGATGGAGGCGGTGGCGTCGATGGAGAAGGCTCCGGGGGTCGATCCCCGTCCCGGCAGGGTGCCGAAATAGGAACTTCTGACCCCCGAAACTAGGTTTCGCGATGGCGGCGGCGCTCCAGGAGTCTTTCTGGAGTATGATAGATATCTCTCGGTTTTTCGCGTCGTGGGGGAACAAATAGGCAAAGGGGCGATGTCGGTGGAGTCCCGAGGTGGGCTCCCCACATGCCGGCGCGCCTGTGGGCCCGGCCACGCGGCTGCATGGGAAGGAGGCCGTGGGCCTCCCCCAGGCTTGCCCTTCTGGCTCCGTGTGTCCCTCGGAAAAATAGGAGGTTTGGCTTTTGTTTCGTCGAATTCCGAGAATATTGCCCGAACAGCTTTCCTGGAACCAAAAACAGCAGAAAACAGGAACTGGCACTGTGGCATCTTGTTAATAGGTTAGTCCCAGAAAATACATAAAAACATTATAAAGTGTGAATAAAACATGTAGGCATTGTCATAAAACTAGCATGGAACATAAGAAATTATAGATACGTTGGAGAAGTATCACGGTACATCAACATCATGTAGATGAATGTGTTCTCGCTTTCAAGAGAGTGTTGATGCACCAAGCATGGTGAGCATGCCTCATTGTGTAGCTGCAACGAGAGGATTAGAGATTCATATATGATCTTTAAACTTTTACCTTGGTTACCATTGTAGGGGAACACTTCATAGTATTTTTCCTCGGCAACATGGAGTAACTCTCCCTGCATAGCATCGAAAGATTCACATAAAGGTTCTATCTCTAGTTCATCATTATTAATGATCTTCATATGAGTGTCTAGGAACAAGGCCTCTGCAGATAAATTATCATGAGTTTTAGCATTATAAGATTCACTACTAGAGAGATAGATACATCATAAACAAAAATAGTATTTTTAGTGTGCCACCCTTCTCAACCTCACATTCTTGGTGCTCCCCCTCTTTATTTGTGGTTACTGTAAATGGCTTCACACCGCGCCTTACTTTCTACCCCAAGTGGATTCCCACTAAGACGTTTTTGACAATTAAATTCTAACATTGCTAACAATTTGGTATTTTTCATATGAAGCATACTATCACTACTCTTACTCATAATGGACCTTTTTAAGAGTCGGTCATGGGCACTTTTATAAACTAAATACTCCAAGACTTCAACTCTAGTGTGAGATATTATGGATTCTTCAAGAGTAACGGAACATCGAAAACTAAAGTTCCCAAGTGCCATACAGTTATCACAAGTTTTTGATATGAATTATAAAATGATTTTGCACAACCATCTAACATATTGTACAAGTTATAAAAAAGTCCATAACAACAACAGTAGTATGTTCGTTGCGATGTAGATTCTCTTCCTTTTCTCTTCCGTGAGTCCTATAAAAGGTTAGGCTCTTCCACGGCGGTTGAGATCCGCTCATGAGAAATGATCACTAATGTATTACCACCGAAGTTACCATAAGAATAAGAGTATATAGGATATAATACTCCATAGATTCTTTCAAGTGCTTTATCTCCATGATGTTTATATTGGCCTTTGGCCTTGTCCAACAAAAACTTTAGTACTAAGGAGATGTCTTATAGAAGACATAATGTTGACTAAGCCGATATCACAATCAGATTTGTACAAGTTAGCAATTCATGCTCCGGGCGGAGTCTGCGTAAGACCATACTATATAGGTTTGATTCAATGAAAAATGTTGTTAGAGCTGAATCGATCACGAATTTGTACTATATATCGAACCGCAGCGAACTACAGTGATGGGCCGCGTCGCCAGGAAAGAAACCCAAAGAAAACATACTTTTCCACTCTAACTAAACTGAACTACTGCTTGGTCGTCCGTGTTGGCTTGTTTTTTGAATCGATCGCGAATTTGCTACTATGTATCAAACCACCCCGAACTGCACCGATGGCCCCATCGCCAGGAAAGAAACCCAAAGAAACCCAGGTATCCAGCCAAAAAGGACTTTTCTACCATAGCCAATAGCCCAAAGATACCCTGACCGAATAGAAGGAGCAACCCAAGAAATCCCATTCCAAAAAGGCGAAATGGCAGTATTGTTAATCCAAAATATGTTGGGAGAATGAAAAACGAAGGAACCAAGAACCTAAAAGGCAAAGATTCATGTCCGTAAGGTTGATTCCTTTTTGTTGTCAGGTTTCTTGAAGCAATGCTCCACTCACGTGGTGGCTGGTCTAAGCATGTGTTCGAGACTACAGAAAAATAAGATTGACGTACTGAATGACAGCGAATGGCCCGATTATTTGAGTCAAACGCATAAAATTCAATTTCAGCTTGTATACTCCCACTTGGCTGCCGGCGGCTGCATACTTTTATGGCAACAGATTTTTCTTTAGGGGAACACGACCGCGACTTTAGTATTCAACATTGTTCATAGCCGTCTCATACAGTGATACAAAATTAGTCTTGCGTTTGACCGAACACATGACGACCAACATCAAAGAACTGGCTAGCCCATGCGCGGCCATGTGGCTCCGTGTTGGAAACCCGTTCATGCACTTGTGTGTCAGTAGATTTTTTTCGAAAATGGGCATTTTATTACTTAACTTAATAGATCCGGTTTCTGCATATCTAAAATGCACACAGCCGCACAAATATTTGTTACAAAACCATACTGATGTTCGAAAACGATAACAAAGTTCAAGGAAGATAAAAGACTAGGTAGGTGAATCCAGTCGAAGATCACGCTGCCACCTATGTTGGGAAAAAATATTCCTTGCCGTGTCCTCCAACCGTGAAGATACCTCCGTAAAGAGGTCTCGATGCTCCACCCGTTGCAATGGCACCCACGAGTGGAGTGTAGTTGTGCACCGGCAAATGACCTGTTTAAAAGAGGAAGAAATATTATTGAAAATCTTGTCATTTCTACATAGACACAGCGACCAAATAATTACAATCGCTCCCATCCTAATAAGACGCTTAAACCTTACATCCACACCATTGAGCCAGTTGCCAAATATATTAGCGGCACTACAGGGTGGGTATAAGGTAGATCCTATTTGAATGGCTGACCATATAGACCTAGCAAACTTATATTTAAAGAATAAGTGTTTGATAATCTCATCATGACAGAAAACACACTTGGCAAGATTATCTTTTGTGTGCCAATAGATGGCGGGTTGGTGAGAAGTGACATGTACTGCGGAACAAAAAATGTCAAATTGCAGCTTGCTTGTTTACTCCCACTTCACTCTATACGTTCAAAAAGTAGTTGGTGACCGATGATATAAATATATGCCCCCCCTGCAGTAACGGACGACTTGGTAGATAGATTGTGCTAACAAGAAATACTGCAAAAGAACAACGGGTTCAGTCCAATCGCAACAAGGTTGTCCCGTTCCACCCCAACTTGCCCCTGAAATCAGTTCTTCGATTGACTTCGTTGCACATACATGTGTCACACGAACGACTTACTGAATCAATTTCCATCGGTCAACGACATGTGCCATCGCTCTGTTGAGACATCCTTTTTGGAAATTAGAGTAGATAATACTACTCCCTCCATTCCACAAAAGATATTTTAATTTATATCTGAATTTAGTTGCACGTAAGTACCAAATAGTGTCTAGATGCATCTAAATTTAGATTAAATTGATACATCCTTTGTGGAAATGAGGGAGTATTTGTTTCTTTTGTACCTCATGCTTACTTTCAAAGTCTTCAAGGTGTTAAATTTATGCCAACATATGCAACAGTAATAAAAGTTTACATAAGATAACTTTTACAACCACGTAACTTAGATATTACCAACCCAAGTAGTTTTGAATGCTATACATATGGTTATGTCGGTATCATGGCCAAGGAAGAAATGATTGGCATGCGAGCGAATGTATACATGGTTATGTCGGTATCGAGTCGATTATGGTACAACTGTTGGACATCAGAAATTTGAAAGTCCACATTAAAAAAAAGTCAAAGCCTTCGCATCCGACAATCTACATTGTTGGACCTTACCCTTTGGTCTCATCATTACTGAAAAATGCAACAAAATAATACACGCTGGTTTGTGGATTATGGCATGACTATGTAACACATTTCACTGAGGTGAGGTCTAGAGAGCGCATCAGGGCTCAACCCAACGCTAATGCCACTTAATTGGAGAGGAAGATCTAGCTGGCTCAAAGACGCAATTCTCAGCAAATACAAGGTATAAATTTGAATTAATTGTGTCTTGTTCAAAGGGTGAAATAATTGATACGAAAGTAAGTTTGGGGTTTCTTTAGGAGAGTCTGCATCGCAAATGCATCCAGGTATGGAGCTAGATAGAACTTTAACTAACTTCAGAAAATGTAGAAAAAACATAAAACAAGGATTTTGCATGGTTCTACTTACCACCTCATGGTCGCTCTGGTGGTGTTTTTGTTGGCATTATTTCAGCCACCCTCCAAGTCAAAAAATGTTGATATGGGGAGATTAATGCATTTAAATTCAAATGAGATGTTGAAGTGATGGTTTAGAGTGGGTTTTGTTCCCAATATATATGGTGTTGCCCAAGATGGTCTGCTGCCATGCCATATCGGAGGCCCAGAGGTAATGGATCTTCATGCCCAGCATCCACAAGCTCAATGCGCACATCGTCAAGATGTTTGACATCATCCTCTTACCTACTGGCGTCAACATGCTCTCATTACTAGCCGACATCAGACTCCACCACGTAACATAGTTAAGATGTTCGAAATCATCCTCTTGCATGCCGGCGTCAACATGCTCTCATTACTAGCTCAGACTCCACCACGTAGACTCCTTTGAGTTCGCCATCGACTCGTTGGGCATCCACCTACATCGCCATTGCAATGCTCGTGCACAATGTTGTAGCCCACCGACAACGACGAGCAATGCAACATCAGGAGTGGCTACACGAGCTCGTGACCACGTGGCGTGGTGGTGCTATCGGGATCGAGAGGTTGGTTAACAATCAATTCCACCGAATTAAAGCTTGCTATATAATCCCTTCGTTTTAAAATAAGCGTCGCGGATTTATCTAGATTCGTATGTATCTAGACATATTTTAGTGGTAGATAACTAAATTTTTAGATAAATTTTTGACACTTATTTTGGAACGGAGACAGCTCGGCCCGAGGACCAGCCCATAGCCTGGCCCGAAAATCTAGGGCATGGGCTCGAAAATGTTGGGACAAATAGCCGGACCGGGCCTAGGTAGCCCGAAAACAACATTGAACGGACCGTCCCTGCCGGCGGCCCGATGGCTTGACGAGCTTTCTGGGCTTTTGGCCAGGCTAGGCTTGGACCTGATTTTTCACTATTGGGCTTTTCTCGGCCCGGCCCCGTCCAACACATGGCCAGGTATAGGAGGGAGTACTAGCGGTTCTTTTCCTCCACGGAACCAACTTGGCTTGTTGTCGATGCTTTCATCGTGGGAAGTTAGGTCCCTTCTACAGTTCTACTCCTCCAAACAAGTAATATACCAATGCTTCACCAAAAAAAATTATGTGGATGTATGAAAGCATGATCAAGGTGGCACTGCATTTTAATTGTGCATGCATGCAGATAGGTGTTGATCATCTTGATGTAATTGAGTACCACTAGTAGAAAAAGGGGCATCCGTCTGAGGCTTTCGTACCGGTTTGCTTACGAACCGGTATTAAAGGGGGCTTTTATACCGGTTTGTGGGCCCAGGCGGGCGAGGAGCATCTATACCGGTTCGTGAGGGGATTTCGTACCGGTTCGTGTTACGAACCGGTACGAAAGGTCTTCCACCCGAATTTTAGGCGCGTGTGGGGCCAGGGCTGGACCTTTGGTACCGGTTCGTAACACGAACCGGTACTAAAGGGTGCTACCCTATATCACATCGCCCAGCCCGGCCCTGCTGGCTCTCATTTTCTCTTCTTCCTCTCACACTCTAAAATATTTTGCACCTCTCACACTCCAACAAATCTCTATTTTTTCTCCACCATTTTAACAAGATTAACGGCATACATCTATCCAAGGGTTAGCCATATCATCCTTTCTTCCGGCGTTCCTAATTTAGCTCATTTCTTTGGTAGTTTTAACTCGTACTATTTTTCTAGTGCTAGCAAGGTGTTCGATGAAATGTCTAAGTTAGGTATTTTATTTTTTATATGCAATTTGATCTGAAATTATAGTATGTTTTGTAGGTTTTAGTATCATCCCCGTCCTCACCGCCGTCGATCGCCAGCGTCGTCCCCTAGCCGGCACCGTACCACCTTAGTGAGCCTCTTCTTTTTTATACAAAAACTTAGTTTTATGTGATGAACTTGAATATTAATTAAGTTGGTCACTCATATATCCATGATGTTGTGTAATGAATGATTTTTGATATACATATATAATGCAGATGAGTCGACAATGGATGTACGGTGACCGGTGCCATCCAAGTTCATTAATGGCATGCATTATTTTCTCAACGTGGCTGAGGCAAACAGGCGGTCGAATGGTTTCATGTATTGTCCACGTAGTTCCTGTGAGAATATGAAGGATTACTCTACCTCAAAGACCCTTCACGTCCACCTGCTAGAGAATGGTTTCATGCCCAGCTATAATTGTTGGAACAAGCATGGAGAAAGAGGGTTATATTGGAAGAAAACGAAGAAGAAGAAGAGGATAGTGACAAGTATTCTATGTTCACTGAAGACGGTGATAGTAGAATGGGGGAAGACGAAGCTGAAGAAGAGCCCATTTTTGATGAGCCGATATTTGATGACCCCGATGACGATTTGGGTCGGGCCATTCTTGATGCGAAGATAAACTGCGGAAGTGAAAAGGAGAGGTTGAAGTTGGAGAAAATGTTAGAGGATGACAACAAACTGTTGTACCCAAATTGCGAAGATGGCCAGAAAAAGCTGGGTACCACGCTGGAATTGCTGCAATGGAAGGCAGAGAACGGTACTTCTGACAGGGGATTTGAAAAGTTGCTGAAAATAATAAAGAAGATGCTTCCAGGGGAGAACGTATTGCCCTCTAGTACGTACGAAGCAAAGAAGGTTGTCTGCCCTCTAGGATTAGAGGTGCAGAAGATACATGCATGCATCAATGATCGCATCCTCTACCGCAAGGAGTACGAGAATTTGAATGCATGCCCGGTATGTAGTGCATTGAGGTATAAGATCAGGCGAGATGACCCAGGCGATGTTGAGGGCGAGTCCAACCCCAGGAAGAGGGTTCCTACGAAGGTGATGTGGTATGCTCCTATAATACCACGGTTGAAACGTTTGTTCCAAAACAAAGAGCATGCCAAGTTGTTGCGATGGCACAAAGAGGATCTTAAGAAAGATGTGATGCTGAGACACCCCGCTGACGGGTCGCAGTGGAGAAAAATCGACAGAGAGTTCAAGTTATTTTCAGATGACGCAAGGAACTTAAGATTTTGTCTAAGTACAGATGGCTTTAATCCTTTCGGGGAGCAGAGCTCCAGTCATAGCACCTGGCCAGTGACTCTATGTATCTATAACCTTCCTCCTTGGTTGTGCATGAAGCGGAAGTTCATTATGATGCCAGTGCTCATCCAGGGCACGAGGCAACCCGGCAACGACATTGATGTGTACCTTAGGCCATTGGTTGAAGAACTTTTATAGTTGTGGCGTGAAGAAGGTGTATCTGTGTGGGATGAGCACGAACAAAAGGAATTTAACCTACGAGCGTTGTTGTTTGTAACCATCAATGATTGGCATGCTCTTAGTAACATTTCAGGGCAGTCAAACAAGGGATACAATGCATGCACACACTTGTTTAGGTGAGGCTCGACAATATATATTTGGGAAACAAGAATGTGTACACTGGGCATCGTCGATTTCTTCCAAAACAACATCACGTAAGAAAGAGAGGAAAGCATTTCGGAGGTGCGGCAGATAACCGAACGAAGCCTACCCGCCCTACTTGGGATGCTATATGATATGGTCAAGGATTTAAAAGTGATCTTTGGAAAGGGTCCTGGCGGACAATCTGTTCCGCATGATGTTGACGGACACGTACCCATGTGGAAGAAGAAGTCTATATTTTGGGAGCTAGCCTACTGGAAATTCCTAGAGGTTCACTCTGCAATCGACGTGATGCACATGACGAAAAATCTTTGCGTGAACCTGCTAAACTTCTTGGGCGTTTATGGAAAGACAAAAGATACACCGGATGCACGGAAGGACCAGCAAAGTATCCACGAAGGAAACAACCTGAATCCAGAGAAGTATCAACGTCGTGCCAGCTACGCTCTTACCAAAGAATAGAAGGAGATCTTTTTTGAAGTCCTGAGTAGCATCAAGGTCCCGTCTGGCTTCTCGTCGAATATAAAGGGAATAATAAACATGTCGCCGCTTCTGCTTTGTCTTGTTCCTCCGACAGGGCGTCGTGCGCTACATGCTTTATCTCATCGAGCAGTGCGTCCACCCACGCGTCATTATCCTGCCGACAGCTTTAGTCCTGGTTGCACCCACATGCCGGTACTAAAGGTTACCCACGCGTCCTTATCCCACCGAAAGCTTTAGTCCCGGTTGCACCCACCAGCCGGTACTAAACGCCCCAGATAAGGCCCTCCCAGATAAGACACCCCCATCTTCCCACGCTTTCCACCGGTTCCTGCCTCCGTCTTCCCGCCATTTTTTCACTATATATATGTAGGCTTGGCTTCCATTTACATATCTGCAAACCTCTCATCACTCTCTCTCATGGCTTCCATCGTATATCTAACCCCCCGGGAGGCGGAGGCGCTTTGCGCCTCGAACTACCCCTGCCCGCCGGGCTACCGTGTCCCGAATGGCTGGTTGCTGAGCGTCGGAGGCGTACCGGTTCCTCCTGTCCCTCTAGGTGTGGCACGCGAGATGGCCATCACGAACCACTACTACTTCGAGCTCACGCCAGAGCAGCGGAGGAATCCCCAGTGGCATCCCGACTACAGCCCGACTTGGGAAAGCTTCTTCATCAATCGGTGTGAGAGTGCGCTTGCCAGGCACGAGGAGGACGGCCCGCCTCGTTCGAACTTCAACGAGGCCGGCCGTCGGCTGTGGTGGCGCGGTCGGACTCTCCAGAGCGTCATGGCCTACCGTGGCCCCCGCCTGCGGTACCCTCAGTCCCAGCCCACGCGTGCTCACCCGCCGAGGTTCGACTACCGCGACCCGATGCCAGCGACGACGACATCGGCGACTACGACGACTACAGTGGTGACGTTTATAGGGCTAGGCACAATTATGACTGAATGACTCCAACATTCGAATCTGGCCATGTATCTTAATTTTCAGTTGAGCTATGTAATTATAATTCGAGTTCAATCGTAATAAATTTTTATTCCCCCTCTTTCCTTCCCGCTCTTTTTCTCCCGCGCGGCGTCGTGGCGGGAAACTTTCCCGCGCGGACGTCGTCGTTGCGGGAGTAAAGAAAAGAAATAGAAAAAATAAATAGAAAAAGAAAAAGAAAAGAAAAAGAAAAGAAAAAGAAAAGAAAAAGAAACATAAAAGAAAAAAGAAACATAAAAGAAAAGAAACATAAAAGAAAAAAGAAACAGAAAAGAAAAGAAACATAAAAGAAAAAAGAGAAACAGAAAAGAAAAAGAAAAGAAACATAAAAGAAAAAGAAAAAGAAAAAGAAAAGAAAAAGAAAATGGAAACAGAAAAAAAAAGAAACAGAAAAGAAAAACAACAAAAGAAAAGAAAACAGCAAAAGAAAAGCAAAACATAAAAAAATACCTTTGGTACCGGTTGGTACCACCAATCGGTACGAAAGGTCTTTCGTACCGGTTGGTGGTACCAACTAGTACCAAAGGTCCCTCCCCTCGTTCACTTAGGCGCGCATCACCAAATCGGTGCCAAAACGCACAGACACACTGCTCTGCACGCCTCGCCCGCTCGCCGTCGCCATCGTCCACGTCGTCGCCGTCGCCACGCCGCAGCAGGCCGTCATCGTCGCCATCGCCTTCGTCCAAGCGCCGCTCCTCTCCGTGCGCGCCTCTACAGGTATGAACTGCGCCGCACCCGTCGCCTCCCTCCCCTTGGCGCCGTTCCCGCCGCCGATGCGCCGCCACCGCGCGAGACTGTGGCCGCCGCCACTACGCGCCACGCCGTCGTGACCGAGAATTGCTGGAGGCCGTCGCCGTCCGCGCCACGCCGCCGCACACCACCGCTCGACGCCGCACACCAGGTGCTCGACGGAATCCCCTGTCGGGCGTTGGCGGCGGTGCTGTTATGGCGGCGGTGTTGTGGGCGGTGTTGTTGTGGGGGTGGCGTTGGCGGCGCTGCAGTGGGGGTGGAGTGGCAGTGGGGGGCGTGGCAGTGGGGGTGGCGTGGCAGTGGGGGGGCGTGGCAGTGGGGGTGGCGTCGGCGGCGGTGCTGTGGGGGTGGCGTGGCAGTGGGCGTGGCATTGGCGGCGGTGCTGTGGGCGTGGCGTTGGTGGTTGTGCTGTGGGGGTGGCGAGGCAGTGGGGCTGGCGTGGCAGTGGGGGTGGCGTTGGTGGCGGTGCAGTGGGGGTGGCGTTGGCGGCGGTGCTGTGGGTGTGGCATTGGTGGCGGTGCTATGGGGGTGGCGAGGCAGCCACAGCCGAGCTAAGGGCCGGTGAAGCGGGTGCGGGAGCGGAGGAAGTCGAGGAGGGTGGCGCCGGGTCGTCACCGTTGCTGAGCTCGAAGCGCTCGCCGTTGACCGCGAACACCACCGCCATGGCGCGGGAGGCGGAGGCGGAGGAAGGGCGAGAATGAGATGCAAGTATCGGAATCCGGTTCCCATCCCATGTGTGATTGATCCTTGCCTGGTTCCCTCCGTTGTTTTCGCCGTCTGTGAGCTCGCGAAATTCCAAACGGAGAGCAACCGACGGTGGCACGCGAGAGCATGTGTCGCTCCCCGGCGGCTTGCTGCTTTACTCGAACGATTGGACGCCTTGATGACTGAATGACTTAGAGTTAGGGTCGAGAAAAAGAGAGAACAACGAGAGGAGGAGCGCCGAGTGTTAGGGTTAGGGTCGAAAAAAGAGAGAAGAGCGAGAGGAGGAGCGTCGAGTGTTAGGGTTAGGGTCCGTAGCGGTGCCACCGCGACATAGAGTTAGGGTCGAGAAATAGGGCGCCGCGACATCGAGGAGGAGCGGCGAGTGTTAGTGTTAGGGTTTTTGCTTTATTCATTTGAATTGTTATCCATCGAGCAATCTTTTATATGATCATGACATGATGAATGAAATAATTGATTTCTTAATTTTGTAGTGACATTGAGCTATGACGGACGACACCTTCGTCCGAGATGAGGATCAAGAAGAAGCGGTGCAGAAAATGATATATGAGAGTGCCCGTGGGGCGGAACCCGATGCAGAAGACTATGAGTTCGCAGATTTTCTGAACAAGGCCGGTGAGGGACTTCAGTCTGAAGAGATTAGAAGAGACAACGAAGTGTCCATAAAAAACTCCGGCGAGGTGTATATTTATGTATCAAGTCTATGTTCATCAGTAGATGCATTCATTTATTTGTATTGCACTTATTAACGAATCATATTTCTTTTAGCCTTCTAGATCATCGAGCAAGTCTGTTAAAACAAAACGAGGCCCGGCGCAACTGCTAAAGGGCGAGGGTAGGTTAGCCCTCACAGCATTTAAGGATAATGGTGAACCGGTGCATCCCAAAGATCACTGCCGCAAATTTACAAGTCAAGATGGAGTTTTTGTTAGGGACCATGTACCGATCAGCATTCAAGAGTGGCATAAGCCGAAGAACGCGGGGACTGAAGCTAGTTTTGTCAACGAAGCGATGAAAAAATTTCTTTGGGACACTCTACTGACACACTTCAGCCTACCGGAAGAAATGACGGAAGGCCAGAAGGAGAAAGTCAAGGAATGGACTCTCAAGAAGATGGCCACACAATTCCAGACATGGAAGAAAAATTTATGGGACAAATATAAGCATGAAGATCCAGTATTCGATGATAATCTAGTGAAGATAAAAGATCACTGACCCGCTCAAGATGTATAAGCAATCGACAACTGCTAAGTCCTGATCGGTCACAAATAAGAAAAATGCTTCAAAGAAGAAACTTTTCCATCATTTGGGGTCAGGTGGCTACAAGACTGCCATTCCGAAGTGGACAGCGTTTGAAAATGAACTGATGGAAAACGCAATCACTCCACAGACATGGGACTGGCCCGATCGGTCCAAGTTCTGGTTGTTCGCGCATGGGGCAAGGTTGGACCCAAAGACAGGGCAGATCGTTGCGCAAGGGAAATGGAAGGACAAAATTGAAGCAATCATGAAGCAGCTTGTAGATGCAATGGAAAAGGTCAGAAAGGGAGAGTACATTCCCGATAGAGAGAATGACGAGCTGACACTTGCTTTGGGGAAGCCTGAACACGTTGGACGGGTTTGAGCTTGCCCAGGTCAGACCCTGAAGGAAGCATGGCTGGAGTGCGCTGACACTTATAGAAGCCGTTCGCGAAAGAAGACGAAGGATGCGGACATTTTAACGGAATTGTTAAATAGGGTGGAGGCGCTTGAGAAAAATCAGAGGGCACCTGATCAGCCGATGTTTCTACAGTATCCTCAAGCCACGCCGCCCCATCTCAGCGAAGAAGCAGTGTGGGTTCCACGCATCTTGACGGATGTGGAGGAAGCTACCCCGTGGATTATGTCACGGAGAAGACAGATTGCGAGCTATATATGTTATTCAGGACCACGTCTGGTAAGGTGGCGGTCGGCTATGTTTACCCAAATGAAGATGGAGCAGCGCACCATCATATGCCCATTCCACCTGGTTGTGTTCGTGTCGGGGTGGATGAAGTTGTTCCGGGTTTTGAAACAGTGGAGCTTGATTTTCCTAGAGGTGACGATGAGAGGACAATTGCCGATGTCAAGCACGGTTTCACCCTATGGCCGAAGAAATACATCGTCCTTTTGCAAAGGCCACCGACTCCTCGTAGCGGTCCACATGAGCAGGAAAGGCCACCGACTCCTCTCAGGAAGCTACCAACAAGTATGCGTAATCTGCATTCGTGGTATAGTGATGCCACAAAGAAAGGGATCAAGTCTATCATGGTGCGAGTTAAGGAAGAGCACTACTTCCAAGAATACTCTGTGAGCGTTGACTTCGGCGAACTCTTTCAGTTATACAATCTCCGGGCCCTCGATAAATCAATCATCAGTTGCTATTGTCTGTAAGTGATTTATTTATGTAAATTGAGAAGTCTTTAGCTCAGCTCGTTCATTGTCTGCAAATTATAATATTTTGTGCGCTATATTATGCAGATCGAAGATGCTCGAATGCAAAAGGGATGAAATCAAGCACATTGGGTTCATTGACCCGGGTACAATGCATGAAAAAACCATAGAGGATCCCATCTATAACAGGGATACACCGAAGACTTTGCTAAGGTTTTTGAAGCGACAACATGACAAAAGGATAATACTTTGGCCTTACAACTTCAAGTGAGTGTTACTGTCTTATAACACATTCTATTTTGCTCACGAGAAGTTCAAATTTTAACTGATGACTTATATATATGACACTGGATATTTAAACGTGCGCAGGTTCCACTTTATTCTTATCGTCATTAAAATGTATGAAGGAGAGGTTGAAGTCTTTGACTCACAAAGCAAAGAGGCCATACTATACAAGACGTGTTTTTTATGCTCAAAAAGTAATTTTAATTCTTATCGGTCTTTTCGATAATTTCCTGATATCAACTAATTGATAACTGTTTTGTCGGACAGTGTAAGGGAAATGTTCATCAAGGAAGTTCGGTCCCATGAATGGAAACCAAAGCTGATATGGTGTGCGAACAAAGTAAGTAGTACTATCTAGGTCCACACACCTTTATCATAATTGATTATTGTTTCATTGAATTATATTCTTGTACAGAAATGCCCGCAACAACCAGAGGGCACTAATCTATGTGGATACTACGTTTGCGAGTACATCCACAGAATTGTCAGCGAGAGAACGAATAATCAAAAAAATAAAGAGGTACGAAAAAAATATTCACAAATTTATTTTGTTACCATAAGTTGTGCTTAGTTTCAGTAATAATTGTTTGTTTGTGATTTGATATATATACACACACATATAGCTCATGTATTAATTTGTATCTCATTCTTTTACAGTTGGCAAGAAAGCGGGACAGGATCTCAATCGAGGAACGCTTCAAAGCAGTTGGCGATGAATTGACGGGATTTTTCCTTCGGGACGTCATACCGCCATTCGGAGAGTTCCACTATGAATGAAGATGTACATGTAACATATAGTTTGACTCGGAGAGTACCACTATGCTACATCTAATAGATAGTATGCCTCGGAGAGTACCACTATATATGCATGAAGATCGATCTTCATGCATACTACTTAGTTTGCGATCTTATGCAATTACATGTGTTATATTATATGCACCAAGTTGCTATGCATCACCTTTATCTTCATGTCCTACCTAAACCCAAACGCGTAGCAGGCACATCGACGCGATATGAAACGGTCTGATACCCCTAAACCCCTCCTAAAACCCTAAACCCTGAATTCTCTGCCGCGGCAGAGAATTCTGCATTTTCTCTGCCGTGGCAGACAACCTTTGGTACCGGTTCGTATTACAAACCGGTACCAAAGCTCTCTAGCCTTGCGTCCTCCTTGACGCCCACGTGGAGGCCCTTTAATACCGATTCGTAAGGAACCGTTACAAAGGGGAGGGGCTTTTGTACCGGATTTTTTGTACCGGTTGTTTAACCGGTACAAAAGCCCCTTTGAAACCGGTATTGATGCCCCTTTTTCTACTAGTGATACGTGCTAAGCTCCACGGGGCATGCAGCTTAGAGCTCCACTTAGGTCATGTACACGTACTTACTTTTGCACGCAGCATTTCTATCATGCTATGCATCCTTACCGGTGCTGCCAACCTCAAGCAACGGAACCAGGGCCTTCAGGCCATTCACCACCCGGGCTTGTTCTTCGCCACGTCCACCCATGCAATCTCTGTTGCATTGAACCGATGAACATGAGCAACATGTTACACTACACCCAAATAACATACCACATGTGTACTAGTTAAAATATACTGACGATTTGTTTATCCATGTGTCTACATTCGCCGAAACGGAAAAAGCCTACCTTATTATTGATCAAGAACAGTAGCTACTACTTGTGTAGCACCAAACACATGTATTTACCGACAATAATAATTACCGATCACACGGATGAACCACCGCGCGTGCATGCATGCGACTCAATCAGCAGGCAGCGCCCCTCGTCCCGCTTGCTCGGTCGTATGTGTGTTTGACATAGAGCAACGAAAAACAAGGCCCCTGCTCGCATTGAATGACAGTGTGGCACTGGCACAGCCCAGTTACTATTAGAGTCAAACTAGTCATGAGCTCGCACGGGCTCCAGAGTTTATGTCCCATGTATGGATATCATGAAATTATTCAGTCTTGCAACTTAACATTCTTCGGTTGGGCCAACGTACATATTCAGGTTTAAAGCTGAGATAGTTTACGGAACAATAGTGCATTTATTCCATTTATTTTGGAAGGGATATTTTCTAAAATCCGATGAAGCATATGTATGGAGCTAGAGCTGTGACAAATAATTCTTGCAAAGCTTAGGCACATGTTAATGTCTTGTAGCACTTGATAAACTCTCGTGCATTCCCATGTGGTAGTCTGTAGAATATTACAAAAATTACAATATTGTGTTGTTGTTTTAAAAATGCATTTTCTCATCCATTAGACCCATTTTATAAATTTGAATTTTGTATCGTCATGAAACTATTATGAAAAAACTAAACATATTCAATTTATATTTTTATTGAAATAAGATAATATTTTTTTCGGATGTTCAACTTATATAAGTTATTTTGACTATTTATCACGAGAATAATTTAGTGTGAAGTCAATGGTGGGGAAAACTAACCTCATTGAGCTCGGTATCCACGAATCATCATGCACCATTAACTGAGTTTTGGATGCAATAGCTATATTGGAAACATTACGGAAGGAGTGTAGAAAGAGACTACTGCCAATAGTTTGTTATATTGTATTAATAGAAATATTTGTAAATTGCATCCCTCTGATGAACCCTAGCGTAGAGAAAAGAGAACTAATCATAGTTACATGAGAAAATGCCTTCATCACGGGGGAAAACAAATTGAGATGGTAAACTTAGATAGTCAATCTCACTCGTTGCAAATTATTACAGCGACGAAATGTTCATGGCCAGATGTATTATTGATAATGTGAATAGATTATAGTTTACTAATAAATCATATAAATGCTTCTATTACATGATATAGCTACTTTTATTTCTTTTGCACTGCACCATCGTTCTATTCACCGTCTGGCCTGATCCATATTCATACCTTACATAGTTGTTTGTAGATCACCAGTATATTATGACATAGTAATAACAAAATGAAATTAAATATTTCTGGAGAAATATATAGGAAAACAGAGGTGAATTCTTTATTTATGCTATTATGTACGGAATTACATGAAATAGTTTGATGTTATATAATTTATTATAATGTGAGCTTCAGCAAGACTGGAAAGAATTTGTTTTCTTAAACTCCTGGCATGAATTAAAACACGACATTGAATATAGAATTTTCCTCATTTACACCTCAAGTTCATACAAACTCGAGCTATTAGTTATGGATCCTTATACTCATACGATCCTCCCCACAATACTCTCTGCACCTTGCAATATTGCACACGTCTGATTCATTGTGCATGCATCATGCACATCCCATGATAACACATTGGACTTAGCGGGGAGCAAGGAAATTATTTGCTCCATCTAATGGCACACATGCATGTTACAACTCATAACAAATCGTGATGGGGCCTAATAACTAGGAATAAAGATGAAGGGTACCTGATGCTTGCTTTGCATGTAGGCATGATTACATCTGATGAAGGGCACCAAATTATCAATTGGATAGAGAATCTGGCTGGATAACTTTGTGCTGGCATACACACGACTTGCAATTAATCCAGGAGCGCTTGCGTAACCATGGCGGGAGTGGGCAATCGGTCGATCGAGAGTTCGTCGCCGCCATGATGACTTTAAAGTGTAAACAGTAGTTTGCAAAAAATATCATCACCGGATGACCAAGGCAAAAATAGTTGATGATCGGACCAATTCCAAAAAATCTATAAGCTAATCTACTTCCTCTGTCTAATAAAACTTTTTTTTAGAAATATATGGGGTCCGTCTCATAAAACTTGTCTGAGATTTATCAAAATTTGAATGTATCTAGATACTAGCTATATCCGAATTTAGATAAATCTTAGACAACTTTCATGGATAGAAGGGGGTAATTGGCAAGAACAAGTAGGGGGGCGTTGCATACTCCCTGAGATCACAACAATTACTGCTCGGCCGTTGTGTGCAAGCTGACAGATCAGCATTGGTCAAATAATTGTGAAATCCGTGGCCTGTTGAAAATTAATCATCAACATGAAGCTATGTAGTTGAAGTCCCGCCATGCATGCCAATGCAATTGAGTCGTCCAAGGTTATGGGCGGATGTACCTGCCAGGTGACATGGGAATATCAGCATACCAGTTTATGGATTTGATTTAAAAAAGAGACGTATACGTACCTGAGATCAACAGATCTATTATCAGATCTATCCTGCACGCATTTGGCCCTTCTAGCGCTCAGAGTGGCATGTGACCATAGCAGACGCATGCGGCTTCTCCTCAGACATCTTACATGTTCTGTAGACATGCATCTTGGCAGCCGTACTCGCCGGCGAGATCAGCATAGATATAGTAGAAGACAGCCACATTAGTTGGGCCAATTAGATCCAGATAGGTAGGTAATTCGCACAAAAAATAATCGGGACAGGTAAGAGTCATACTCTAGGACGTCAGCCCATCTCGCGGAGGGAAATTAGGAGAGCGTACTTGCTCAATCTAATGGCTCTGTATAGATTGTAGGTTAATTGGATGGACAAAATTTTCTAACATCTAAGATTAGCGTGCAATTTTTTTTTTAGAAACACAGTACAAACGCAGGTGCTCACATACACGTGTATACACTCACCCCTATGGACGCATACACGCACACCCTGCACCTATGAGCACCTCCGGAAGACTGAGCCGACGGATTGGATCTTAAAATTAACGAAGTTACCACAGACGCCTCGCTGTCGACGGGAACGTCGCCTCCCACTGAATGAATATTTCGCCTTTATGAGACACACAAATATCAAAGCTGAGGTTTGAACTCTGGTGGACTGGGATGCAATCATACTCCTAACCACCCAACATTAGGTTAGTTCTCAAGCTTATAGGGAGTCTTCAATTAGTAAATAAATAAATATAAGAGATAAGACGTATAAAATTAAATTTCAGCTTGTATACTCCCATTCGTCTGACGTTTTCAAAACATGACAAGCAAGTTTGGTAGGTTGCATTCATTTTTTATCTTCATGAAGGCACCCTTAGAAAGAAATGCACGTTCGAAACAAGATTGGACCATATTTTGCTCTCTGTTTGCTGCCCTAGGTTGCATCACTAGGTACCTAGGTGCCATTTTGTTCGTTTGCTTGCAAGTCTTGCTTTAGCCTTATTTCTTGGGTACACGGTGACATCCCCTCCCACCTCTCATCTATCACAACCATCACCACACCGCCGTCCATGAAGTCAGACACAACCACGACGGTGCATGGAAATACCACCATACCGCTAACGACGATGAGGATATCTATTGCCATGGATTACCACTTTTCACCTAGCATCACCCCGCCGTTGTACATGAAGTCGGACACAACCACGAAGCGCGCAGAAATGCCACCATATCGATGCCGCTGACGAGGATAGCTACCGCCATGGATTACCACCTCCCACATCTCACCTACCATCACCATGTCGCTATCCACGAAGCCGAGCACAAGCAGGGGCGTACCCATGCAGAGCTAGCGGGTGTCACAGGACACCGGGTAGAAAGTGTAATTCTTCACTATACTTCATATATTTGTACTGTGTGACACCCTGAAAATAAAATGAATAGTGTGTATCACTTATATGAGGACACCGGCTACATTTCTTCCTAGGTCCGCCCCTAGGCACAAGGCCTACCATGACGACGCTCGGAAATACTACCATGTTGTCGCCACCGACGAGGATGGCTACCGCCATGGACTACCACCTCTCACATCTCAGCTACTATCACCATGTCGTGGTCCATGATGCATGGCTACTGCCATGGATTACCACCTCTCACCCACCACCACGTTGCCATCCACGAAGCCACAAGGCCTACCATGATGGCACTCGGAAATATCACCATGACAACGACAACGATGGCCACTGCGGTTACCACCATTAAAACGATCAACATGGTGATGAAACATTGGTCGATGAACAAGATCATCAAGAGGGGAAGTGAGCCATTGAGCAGCTCATTACAATACACCAAAACTAATTTCTACATGTGCACTATTTGAAGTGTACCAGTGAGTTGTTTATCTATCTGTCCACGTTCATCAAAACAAAAAAGTTACAACATGAGACTTGTGCAGAATGGTGACTTAAGGCTACTCCTCAAAGGATATTTTAAACGGTCTACTGTATGCGAATAATTTGACGAAATTCGCTCAAAGAATCTAAACATGATCACGAAATTTACGATTTACGTCTAACGAAACTCAAGACCGATTGTCGGAATGGATTCATATACATCTTATTTTCATTCGAATAATGGTCGTGTTGATTCGAAGGGAGCATGTGAAGTAGGACTAAAGCTGAAAATAGGGTAGGCTTAGGGAAACGGCTGATTCAAGCTTTTTTTTGTGTGGCCCAAAGCTTCTTTTTAGTTTAGGGCATCTCCAGCGGGGCGACGCATTTCAGACGCTCAAAAGTGGTCGCGAGCGTCCGTTTGCGTCGCCCCGCGGACGCCAAAATGATCGCAAGGGGCGAAATGTCCGTTTGCGTCGGAGGCTACCTCCAGCGGTCCGACGCATTTTGGACATGCAACTATTTTTTTTTTGCTACTTCTTTACAGTTTATAGTTGAATGATCAAGTTTTAAACGCGAAAAAATGTACTCATGATGTCATGTTGGTCCAATCGAATAGATTATAGCCTAAACAATTAACCGGATACGTCAATCGACTAGATTCAAACATATTTAACATACAAATAAGAAGAAATTTAAAAACATATAAACTAAAACTATTTTTTGGCCTTCTTGTTCGAAGGCCCTGCGTCGTCGTCGTCGCGGAAACTCCTCCGCCTCTTGCTTGTCACCTCGTCGTCGGAACTGGAGGACGACGCGCCCGTCGAGGACTTGAAACTGGAAGAAATGGCGTCTTCGTCGTCGTCGGTGAACGGACGACGACGCGCCGCCCGCGCCAGCGTCCTGGACTTCTTCCTTGCCGCCGCCTTGTCGTCCGCCGCCTCCTGCGCCTCCAATCGGGCGAACTTGCTGTTGGAGTCCTCCTCCTCCTCCTGGCCCTCCTCCTCGTCGTCGGCGTCGGCGGCGGCGCCGCCTCCGTCCTCCTCCTCCTCGGCCTTCGCTGCCATTGCCGCCTCCCTCCTCCTCGTCCTCACTCGGTGTGGAGGTAGGGTAGCCGGGCGTGGAGCCCGGATCGCTTGGCGTCGCCGGCGATTCCCACCAATGCAGGAATCCGGGCGACTTGCCCTCGCTCTCCGAGTCGGACGGCAGCGTGTAGTCGCTCATGACGTGCCGGTGTTGGAGAAGAAGAAAAGAGGATGAAGAAGGAGGCGGTTGAACTTGAATTACCGTAGACGCGGGGGTTATACTGTGCGCGGATTAACGGCGGCGCGTAAACGAAGAGGCCGGCGGTTGCTCTTCCACGGCGGTTCGGCGCTCCATTGCGGCGGTTGGTCGCCGGCGGTTGTGAATTCGAGGCCGATCGAACCTAGGTCGCTGCCATGAGGGCCCGTGGGGACGCGAGCGGACGCTCCATGCGACCTCCGAGCGTCCGCGGAGACGCAAACCTGACGCATATTTGGGCCAGGTTTGCGTGTCCGCGGACGGCCCGGTCACTTTGCGTTGCCCCGCTGGAACAGGCCCCAGACGCATTTCCGGTCACGGCGGACGCAAACGGTCGCTGAGCGTCCGTTTGCGTCGCGCCGCTGGACATGCCCTTATAAGAATCGGGCTGGCCTCAACGCGGAGGCTAACCAAGCAACCAATCAGCTCGTTTTCTGCTTTATCCAGCCTAGCCCAAAGACATGCGACCTACCAAACGCCTTCGACGAGACCAATATCACGAGATTAGCGGAAGACCTGGCTAGCCCTGCCCATGGGTTCATGCACTTTCGTGGCAATAGATGGTAACTGTTGATGACGTACATGTGTACTGCGGAAAAGTAAGACCCACGCATTGGCGGGCAACAACAACAAAGTCAAATTCCAGCTTGTGTACTCCCACTTCACACTGTACTCGTTCGAACACTAGTTTTTTTTTTTTTTAACTTTTTTCAAGCACAACTTGGATGTCCTCTATATTAAGATAGAAAGAGGTTCCAATCCACCGGTCACCAGACTTTGGAAGTCGCTTCAGGGGTTGGTGGTAAGATGATGATGCAGATTCTGCGGCAGAAGGTTAGTCTACCAAACTTGCTAGATACATATATAACTGCAACAATATACTACGTCCACTGCGTTAGTTGGCGGACGACTTGGTAGATAGACAGTGACTACTGAGAAATATACTGCAAAACGTTAAAAAGACGCGTGCGTTCGAAGAAGAACGGTTCAGCTTCAGCCCATTGACGAGAAATATACTGAGAAATACTTAGTTGCCTTTGAGAACTGAGAAATATACTGTGTTAAAAGGACGCGCGCATTGACGAAGAACGGTTCAGGCCGTATAGAGCCAACGGGTACAGCCGCAACAAGGATCTCCCGCTCCACCTGAAATCAGTTCTACGATTGGCTCGTTGCACATACATGTGTCAAAACTGACTGACTGAATCAACTTTCATCGGTCATCGGCATGTGCCATCGCTCTGCAATATCGATGCATCTATTTTGCGCGGACATCTTGCATCAATACATGCCGGCATCTTCTATACACTAATATAATAGCGTCTAGATGCATCTAAATTTAGATAACATTGAGACATTTTTTGAGAGAATATGGAGCATTTGTTTCTTTTGCACCTCATGCTTATTTTTCAAAGTCTTCAGGGTGTTAAATTCATGCTAAAAATATGTCCTCTGTCCATATAAAGAATTTTTATATTTTTTGTCTAAAGTTGAACAACTTTAAACAAATATAAGACATTCTTTAACATATGATATTTTATACAACCACATAAGTTACATATTACCAACCTAAATAGTTTTGAACTTATTGGTACTCAAACTCTAGAACGGATATAGAACAATAAAATTCATTTGGCAAAAAAATTACTACGCCCCTCCGAGGAAAATGCCGACTACTTGACCAGGAAGAAGGATCTCGCACGTGCAGGACGGTATACATGGTTATGTCGATACGGAGCGGATACATATTATGGTTCAACGTTAGACATCGGAAATTTGAAATTCCACGGTAAAAGAAGTAACAGTCTTGAGTCTTCATATCTGACTAGCTAGGTGGCATGCATATGACTATGTAACACATGTCTGACTCAGGTAGGTGCGGTCCAGTGAGGGCATCTGGGCTCAACCCAACGCTGGACGTTACTTTTTTTCGCGGAAGGTCATCATGAAATTATCAGCTTTATTAATGATCACACAATAGTTATGTCATTTAGGAGAAATTGTAAAAAAAAAGTTAGGGGATTCATCAATCCAATTACACAAAGTAAGCAATTCCTATCTAATTCATGTGCCACTGCATTCGTATATCTCCCACAACTTGGATGCCACTAAATTGGAGAGGGCGATGTAGGTGGGGGTGGTGCGACATGATTTGCCGTGACAGTTTTGAACACTGAGCAAGGCGTCCGAGTGTCGGGAGATGGTACCATCTAAGGCGTCATTGCATCCACAGTCGAGGGTTGGAGTGACTCACCGCATCTAGATTCGCTATCGTCATTGCTTTCGGGGACAGCCATTAGCTTCGTGGAATCCCAGTCATTGTAGGATTCGTGCGAACACAGCGGCGGTGTTAGCGTTGGCGGTATCATCAGTGTTATCAATGACGTTGTTGCCTTGGGTCGCAGCAGATTTGCGAATGGGTTTGATGGCGTCAGTACCGCAACTATTGTTGTTTGGTCGAAGGTCGAGACATGCAGCTCGTTATCGATGCTGCCGTTGGAGCTGCCTTTTGAGACTGGATCGGTGATAAGGCCGATGGGGGCGACAAACACCGTGATAGAGTCGCCGACCGGTCTTGCCGCAACAACAAGCTTGCTAGGGTCGCCGCAACGGCCCAGGGTGGTGTCATCGGCTGGGCCTGCTGGAACAGGCTCGCTAGGTTTGTGACCCCTGACACTTTCGGCGGTGCCAGTGAACCCGATAAAGATGTGGGTGCAATTGGTCATGTGATCGAATCACTCGCAACTAGTGACGGGGCCATATTATGGCATCATCTTGAAATCAGGGTGTAGCTCCCGATCATGAATTAGATGTCATCTCTGACCGGGATGAGAGATCCTTCTAGGAACTCAACTACAAATGTCAGTTGATGCCCCATGGTAGGTGTCAATTGTTGATGCATTGCTGAGCCAGATGCTACATGGGGTAGCTTAGATGAGTTGGAGAGCGATGACGACATTGGACGAGACTGGCACATCCAACGATGTACCCAGGTTCGGCCCCTCATAGTGGAGGTAAAGATCTACTCCTGCTTGGTTATATTTATGGATTTTTTTGCAAGTCATTGGAGGCGGAGATCGATGCATGGTAAAGGTGGACGAATATGTTCTAGGGTTGCTACCTCTAACCAAGCCTTATATAGGCGACTTGGCCTAGGGTTTACATCATGAGGGCGGACCTAAGTCAACTACCATCGGATCCTTAGCTTGTTCTTCATGTTGATCTTCGTATAATCAACAGGACCTCTCAGTCGATTTGGATCCTTGCATGTGAGTCCACCAGGGAGATAACTAAGTATCAACCCTTGGGCCACCTTGGTCTTGCATACCGACTCACTCTAATGGGCCTACCTGATTGGGTATTCCCTTGTCAATTGTAATTTTAGGATTGAATAGAATGAAAGGCGGTGACGGGTTCCTAGGTTACACGATACCACAAACTCATCAACTTAAAGCAGGCAGGCTTAAGGACACGAGGGATCGCCAATGTCGGCTAACTCCACTAGTTGGCCACTTGAGGAGAAGACAAGAAAACAAAGGGTATGCCCTCTCTCCTAGCGGCCTGTGCCATGGGCAGGTAAGAAATGACCCAACAACATGGCCAGCTTCACAACAGTACAAATACAAGACCGGTGAGACTCCGCTGACCTCAGTAGAGTCCCATCCCGAGAAATTAGGCTAATGTCAGCGTACTTAATGTACCTAACAACCTCGAAGTCACCATGTCACGACCAACATAGTGTGTGATACTACACCGTGCACAACCACTCCATCCGATGTGGGAGAGGCAAGTAAAGTCAGCATGTCCCATCAGGTGGGGCGGGACACCGAGGCCACTCTGTTGTGGGACTATGCCACTCTATCTATCTATCTATATATATATATATATACATGTACCCTCCCACTAAGGGGAGAGGTCCCAACACTTCACCATTTGCACACAATGCTGCATGTATAATGAATCTATGTTGTATCTAGTTTCCAACATATTTTGCATCTTATACTATTAGAATCATATTTTACGCTGATTTTCGGGAATTTTCCAAAAGATCCCCTTTATTTTGGTTCTAACTCGGTTTGCGAGAAAAACCTTATGTTTGTATTTTGTACTTTCAGGGAGTTTTGGGATTCAAAAAAGGGCAAGGTCAAAGAGCACGCTTTAAAATTTTCAAGACGCCTCCAACACGCTAAAGTGGGCCAAAAGGAGATCAACATGATGCAAATAAGGCCTAGTGGCGCGCCAGGGGTATCCGAACGCGCCACTAGAGGGATTGCCCGGTCATCCAATTGGCACCAATATTTTGTGTACAAGCATGTTTTGACCTAAACCCCTCTATATATACCCATGTAGATCTTCCTCGTGATGCAAGGATGCGGAGATAAAAAATACATAGCCAGAGAGTCTCCAGTCTGCCGCCGGTGGAGATCGAGGGGGGACCGCTACGGAATCGCCTTCGAGTGCCTCAACCCCCTACAACATTTTTTTTGAACAACAGCGCGGTCTAGAAGACCCCAGAGAAACTCCATTAGACATGTGGCAGGTACAATTTACACAAAGGCCCTTTAACATCCCTCGCACGAAGAAACTAGAAATTTGAAGAAAGGGCCCTCGTTATTACAAAAAACACCCTAGCACCTAAAGATGAAAAGCAATCCAGTGCTCTGGTGCCTCCGCCACCGACCGCCAGCGATCTCAAGGCGTCACCGCCGAGATCAGAGAGCTGGGCGCTCGAAAGCCCTACTCCGGCGACGGATTCTTGCCGCCGGCCGTTGAGCTGACTCCAGGGACAAACCACTTGGAGAAAGCTCCTCGTCGAGCTCCAGCAGAAGAAACCAATCAAGGCCTCCAAGGAGGAGGTTGAGAACGGGCCTCCCTGCCGGCCAGAGATCACGGCGGCGAGCATCGCTGTGGTGTGTTTCGCTCGGAGGAGCTTGCAACGCAAGACTCCATAACACCTCGAAGGCAAGCACCTTGGCAGCTGCTTCAGCAAGTCCACCACGGCCGCTCCCTCCTCGCCTCCACGGCCGGCCAGGGAGAAGAATGGTGAACACTTGCAGACACAGCAGCTTCGATGCCGAGAGAGAGATCCGAACTCAAGAGGGAAAATCGGCTCACCAGTCTTCTTCTCCACCTCACCACCACGGTCGGCCTGAAGAGGGAAAACAGCAAGCCTTGCTACTCCGGTGCAGTACTCCTCCTTGCCACCATGGCCGGTTAGGAGTCCTTCCACCTCATAGCCAGGGAGATTAGATCTCAGATCCTCCTTTTTATTGGAGAAGGCGGCGGCGCTGCTGACCAGACCGCGCTCCAACCGGAGGAGCAGCAGTAGGACAAGCAGCATCCCTAGAACAGCAAGGATCTAGTGGAGGAGATCTGAAGTTCCACCTAGACTATAGGGCATACGCCCAAACACCGGCATCAGCCGAAACAAGAAGAGAAAGCTACAAAGGAACCCTAAAAACTACTCCGGTGCCAGACCTAGACCAGCTCCGGCCAGCTACTATGGCGGAGAGGTCGTCGGTGGCCCGGTTAGAGCACTCCGTCTCTCAAAGCTACTGTAGATGGATGAGAGCGGTGGAGGGGGAAAGTGGTTCCCTAACCCCCTAAAACATGGTCATCATCAACATCTACATCAACACCACCTTCATCATCTCCATTTCCATGTTTTAATCCCTTGGAAAACATGATTTTGAGTGCAATCTATTGTTTTCCCAAGATCTATTGTATCTCTATGTCTAGATTTGAGTAGCGACTTGTTCATGGGTATGGTGAAAGATTTTGTTTATGGCTACATAACATATTGTTATCTTCTATATATGATGGTCTTATGTACTAATGCATGAGTGCATGCATATGTTGGGGGATGCATAAGGTTGTCACCGTTGCGTGTGTTTAGAGGTTAATCAACAGAATGTTGGAAACCATTTCTTGCTTTTCAGATGCATGATCATTAAAAATGTGTTAATCAACAAGGGGATAAACAAATGGGGACCTTGGAAATTATAGTGGCGTTGAACTTTATGTCTTAATAACTCCCTTGCTTCCTCGGAAATAGCATTGAGAACAGTCAGTAGGGGTGTATTACCTCGTGTTCACGGTTGCACTTATTTATGACTCCTCTTTTGAAGAAACAATATACTATCTTTATAAAAGTTAGATGTGTAAATCTAGCTGGTAAAAGGCATGTGCTTCACTAATTTTCACAACCAAAACAAATGAAACAACCATATGTCATGAATGTTTGCTCCCTTTAGTTACCTTCATCCACTTAACCTTCCATAAGATCCCTTTCATCTTTAGTTGTAGCACTTAGTTATTTTAGTTTATAACTTTCTAGTTATCAAAAAGTAAAAAAAACTACATATTTTACTTTATTGCATTGCACGAATGGACATATAAGTGGGCTATAGGGCTTCAGAGAATAGATAGTTTACCTTCAACTCCTGGGGTCAACACTCAAATACTTATTTGAACTGTGCTATAGTGATTCCCTGCTCTTGGGGATTATCACACGCACCATCCATCCTAGGCCTCTCTACACCAAGAGCAGCGCACCTGAGGCTAGCTTCGAGAGAAGCCAACTGATTAGGGGAAAAACTCTTGGGTGACCAAATCTTCAAAGATTCGTGGGTTTTGTGGATGTACACAAACAATACGACAAATTAAGCGAGAGGGAAGCAAGGATACAAACTCACACCACATGCACATCGGTTGTCCTCATTAGTCCAATTCACCAATTCAATAGAGTCCACAAGAAAAGTCGCAAAGGTAGAACTGCAAGTGGAAATATTGCCAAAGCAAAGATATAATTAAACTAGCGGAGAGATTGCAAATTGATAGAGTTTCAAAGTAGGAGATCAATAGCTATGCATTTTAATTGATAAAAAAGATCCAAGGTAGGGAGGAGCCTTGATACAACTCAATAGATGGATGATCTAAGGAGAGGGGTGACGAGGTGGCTCCTCGGTAATGCCCACCATGATGGGTTTAGGGTTGACGGAATCCTGTAGGTTAGCACGAGACATTGGATACCAGGCGAGCAAAGAGCAAGATTTAACCAGGTTTGGGGCCCTCAATGAGGTAAAACCCTTACTCATGCTTGTCTGATCTTGATTATGGGTGAAAAAAATTACAATGGGGAGCCGATGGACTGCATCGTGGTGATCTCGCCGGGAGGCAAGGTCTCTAGGGTTTGGTGTGTGCGTGGTTATATGCGATTATGAGGGTAGGATCCGGCAGGCCCTCTCCTGGCCTTTATATAGGAGGCTAGGTCCCGAAAGAGTTGCACGGATTCAACTATGATATAGTAAGATCTTATCTATCCTTTCCTTATTCGACGTCTCCTTGCCTTGTCCATCAAGAATCCGTCACCTTCTATCTTTCTACCGTTGCAACCGATGTATTGGTCCATCTTGGGGTGCGGTGCTTCACATGGGCCCCTTGTTGGGCCATAGGAGGTAGGCCAATATCGGGTACCCGAAGGGTAATGCCCACATCAGGAGCCCCCGAGTGACTGGCCAAAGCAAGGGGGCATGGACTAAAGTTGCTATCATCCGAACGTCTTTATCAGTCGAAAAATGTTGAATCTTGTGCTTGATGAAGAATTGAAGTTATATTTTATCGAGTGCGCGGTCAGCGCTCCCAATGGGAGTAGCCCCCGAGTCTATGGGCGGGTGCTCACATGTCTCGTGTAGACTCAAGTTGTACTTCCTCAAAGAACTTGATGCAGATGTTGAAGTCTTATGATCTTTGCCATCATCTGATACTTTTTAATCTATTGGGTCTTCATAAAATATAGGCTCGAGAGAAGATGAAGAATCATGCGTACGTAAGGGATGGATTAACGAGCCCAGTTTTACTCGATAGATCGAGACTGGTTAACTACCGGAGCAAAACATGTTGGAGATATGCCCAAGAGGCAATAATAAACTGGTTATTATAATATCTTTGTGTTTATGATAAATTTTTGCATACCATGCTATAATTGTATTAACCGAAACATTGATACATGTGTGTTATGTAAACAACAAGGAGTCCCTAGTAAGCCTCTTATATAACTAGCTTGTTGATTAATAGATGATCATGGTTTCGTGATCATGAACATTGGATGTTATTAATAACAAGGTTATGTCATTAGTTGAATGATATAATGGACATACACCCAAATGAGCGTAGCATAAGATCAAGTCATTAAGTTCAGTTTGCTATAAGCTTTCGATACATAGTTGTCTTAGTCCTTTGACCATGAGATCATATAAATCACTTACACCGGAAGAGTACTTTGATTACATCAAACGCCATTGCGTAAATGGGTGGTTATAAAGATGGGATTAAGTATTTGGAAAGTGTGAGTTGAGGCATATGGATCAATAGTGGGATTTGTCCATCCTGATGACGGATAGATATACTCGGGCCCTCTCGGTGGAATGTCGTCTGAATAGCTTGCAAGCACATGATTGGATCATGAGAGATGACATACCACGGTACGAGTAAAGAGTACTTGTCGGTAACGAGGTTGAACAAGGTATGGAGATACCGAGGATCGAACCTCGGACAAGTAAAATATCGCGAGACAAAGGGAATCGGCATCGTATGTACATGGTTCAATCGATCACTAAGTTATCGCTGAATGTGTGGGAGCCATTATGGATCTCCTGATCCCGCTATTGGTTATTGGTCGGAGAGGAGTCTCGACCATGTCTACATAGTTCACGAACCGTAGGGTGACGCGCTTAAGGTTCGATGTCGCATAAGTAGATTCGGAATATGAGATGGAGTACGAAGTTTGTTCGGAGTCTCGGATGAGATCCGAGGACATCACGAGGAGGTCCGGAATGGTCCGGAGAATAAGATTCATATATGGGAAGTTATTTTCCGGGGTTCGGAAAAAGTTTCGGTGTTTGACCGAAGCTTCTAGAAGGTTCTAGAGGGCCACCGGTGGGCCCACCACCCCGGGAGGGACCACATGGGCCAAGGGAGTGCAGCCTGGCCTAATGGGCCAGGGGCACCTAGCCCTCAAGGCCCAGCCGGCCAGCCCCCTAGGGATAAGATCAAATCCCGGAGGATAAGATCAAATCCCTAAAATCGAGGGAGCAATTTTGGAAGGGGAAGCAAACTTGGAAGGGGATGATTTCGACCCCCCTTTCCTTCTGTGCGCTGGTGGGGCCCAAGGGGCTGCCTTGGCCGCCCCTCCCTCTATAAATAGAGGAGAGGGGCAGCCGGCCACTTGTCCCAACACACCAAAGTCTGCCGCCCCCCTCTCTCCTCCACCGCAAGTCTGCTCCGGCTTGGCGAAGCCCTGCAGCTTTTCTCCTCCACCACCACCACCACGCCGTCGTGCTGCTGGGATTCCGAGGGGATCTACCACACCTCCGCTGCCCGCTGGAACGGGGAGAGGACGGGCTTCATCGACACCGTACGCACGGCCAGAGTACGGAAGTGCTCGCCGGATTGCGGCACGGAACGATCGTCTACACCAACAACGAGATTAATCTCGTAGGCTTTGGAATCTTCGAGGGTTAGTCTCATCTCCATCTCGTTGCTTCGATCTTGTAGATTAGATCTTGGGTGTTCCATAGATTAGATCTATTGGTTTTATTCGTCTTGCGGTAGGAAATTTTTTGTTTTCTATGCCCATAACCCCATCAGTGGTATCAGAGCCATGTCTATGCATAGATCTGTTGCACGAGTAGAACACAATGGTTTTGTGGGCGGTGATGCTTTTGTTGCTTTAGTTTGTGTACTTTGCTTCTTGCGGGATGGTGGGATGAAGCGGCCCGGGCTAACTTTACATGACCGCGTCTCATGAGACTTGCTCCACGCTTGACATGCAACTTGTATTGCATAAGTGGCTTTGCGGGTGTCTGTCTCTCCCACCATAGTGAAGATTGTAATTTACACTTCGTTGTCAACACTAGTATCACCGTTGTGGTTCATGTTCGTAGGTAGATTGGATCTTACTCGAAAACCCTAAACCACGTAAAATATGCAAACCAAATTAGAGGCGTCTAACTTGTTTTTGCGGGGTTTGGTGATGTGATATGGCCATGATGTGATGATGATTATATTTGATGTATGAGATGTTCATTATTGTATTATGGTAACCGGCGGGAGCCTAATGGTTGTCTTTAATTTTTGTTAAAGACCTGCGTGTCTATTCATCATGTAATAGCTTTATTTCAAGTAGTTGTTATAGTAGCTATAAGTGATGGACAACCATGAAGCGGCGCCATCGACCTTGACGCCATGCTGGTGATGATGGAGATCATGTCCGTGCTTTGGAGATGGAGATCAAAAGCACAAGAAGAAAGGCCATATCATATCACACATTATGAATTGCATGTGATGTTAATCCTTTTTATGCATCTTATTTTGCTTAAGATCGCGACGGTAGCATTATAAGATGATCCCTCTCACTAAATATCAAGATAATAAAGTGTTCATCCTTAGTATGCACCGTTGCTAAGACTTGTCGTTTCGAAGCACCTCGTGATGATCGGGTGTGATAGACTCTACATGTGCATACAACGGGTGCAAGCCGGATTTGCACACGCGGATACCAAGGTTGCCTTGACGAGCCTAGCATGTACAGACATGGTCTCGGAACACGGGATACCGAAAGGTAGAGCATGAGTCATATGAATGATATGATGAACACTTTGAGTGTTCGCCTTTGAAGCTACATCTTTTCTCGTGAAGATCGGACTTGGTGTAGTGGATTTGGTTCGTGTAATCACTAAGACAATGCGAGGGATGTTGTTTTAAGTGGGAGTTCACCTAGTTAATTTCAGAATTAAAATTGAACTCAATTTATCATAAACTTAGTCTAAACTCTTTGCAAATATGTTGTAGATCATGGCGCCCCCCTCCATCAATTTTAACCAGTTCCTAGAGAAAGAAAAGCTTAAAGGCAATGGTAGCAACTTCACTGACTGGTTCCGTCATGTGAGGATCTTCCTCATCGGTGGAAGCTCGCAATATGTGCTCGAAGCACCGCTAGGTCCCCCACCACCTCCTGCGGTGTCCGAGGACATTAGGAATGTCTATGAGACTCGGGCAACTCGGTACTCCGAAGTTCGGTGTGCCATCTTGTGCAGCTTAGAGGCGAGCTCCAAAAGCGTTTTGAGCACCACGACCCATGTGAGATGATGCGTGAGCTCAAACTTATCTTTGAAACTCATGCGGCCGTGGAGAGCTATGAGGCCTCAGGCGGTTCTTTACCCGCATGATGGAAGAGGGCAGCTCCGTTAGTGAGCACATGCTCGTCATGTCCGGGCATGCGAAGAAGCTCAATGACTTGGGGATGATGATCCCTAACAAGCTGGGTATTCATCGTGTCCTCCAATCATCGCCACCAAGTTACAAGAACTTCGTGATGAACTACAACATGCGAGAACATGAACAAAGAGTTACCTGAACTCTTCTCCATGCTGAAGTCTGTCGAAGTAGAAATAAAGAAGGAGAACCAAGTGTTGATGGTCAACAAGACCACCGGTTTCAAGAAGCGGGGCAAGCCTAACAAGGGCAACTTCAAGAAGGGCGGCAAGAAAGTTGCGGCGCCTCTCGAGAAGCCTAAGGCTGGTCCTAAGCACGATCTCGTGTGCTATCACTGCCCGGGGAAGGGGCACTTGGAAGCGTAATTGCTCCAAATACTTGGCCGATGCGAAGAGCGGCAACATCAAAAAGAAAGGTATATTTGATATACATGTTATAGATGTCTATCTTACTGGTTCTCGTAGTAGTGCCTGGGTATTTGATACTTGGTTCGGTTGCTCACATTTGTAACTCGAAACAGGAGCTCGCGGAATAAACGAAGCCTCGGCGAGGGACGAGGTGACGATGCGCGTTGGAAATGGATCCAAAGTCGATGTGATCGCCGTCGGCACGCTCCCTCTACATCTACCTTCGGGATTAGTTTTAAACCTTAATAATTGTTATTTGGTACTGCGTTGAGCATGAACATTATATCTGGATCTTGTTTGATGCAAGACGGTTATTCGTTTAAGTACGAGAATAATGGTTGTTCGATTTATATGAGTAATGTCTTTTATGGCCATGCACCCGAGATGAATGGTTTATTCTTGTTAAATCTCGATAGTAGTGATACACATGTTCATAACATTGATGCTAAGCGAATTAAATTGAATGATAATTCTACTTATATGTAGCACTCGTCGTCTTGGTCATATTGGAGTGAAGCGCATGAAGAAACTCCATTCCGATGGACTTCTTGAGTCACTTGACTTTGAGTCACTTGACAGATGCGAAGCATGTCTAATGGGAAAAATGACTAAGACTCCATTTTCTGGAACAATGGAGCGAGCTACAGACTTATTGGAAATCATACATACCGATGTGTGCGGACCAATGAGTGTAGCATCGCGCGGTGGTTATCGTTATGTTCTAACTTTCACGGATGATCTGAGTAGATATGGATATATTTACTTTATGAAACATAAGTCCGAGACTTTTGAGAAGTTCAAGGAATTCCAAAGTGAAGTAGAAAATCAGCGTAACAAGAAGATTAAGTTTCTGCGTTCTGATCGTGGAGGCGAATATCTGAGTTATGAGTTTGGCATGCATTTAAAGAAATGCGGAATACTTTCACAGTTGACACCGCCGGGAACACCACAACGCAATGGTGTGTCCGAACGTCGTAATCGAACTCTCTTAGATATGGTTCGGTCTATGATGTCTCTTACCGATTTGCCATTGTCGTTTTGGGGTTATGCATTAGAGACAGCCGCATTCACTTTAAATAGGGCACCATCTAAATCCGTTGAAACGACACCGTATGAATTATGGTTTGGGAAGAAACCTAAGGCGTCGTTCCTTAAAGTTTGGGGTTGCGAAGCTTATGTAAAGAAGTTACGACCGACAAGTTAGAACCCAAAGCGGAGAAATGCGTCTTCATAGGATACCCTAAAGAAACGATTGGGTACACTTTCTATCACGGATCCGAAGGCAAAATCTTTGTTGCCAAGAACGGATCCTTTCTTGAGAAGGAGTTTCTCACTAAAGAAGTGATCTGGAAGGAAAGTAGAACTCGACGAGGTTACTTGAACCTTCTCTCATAGATCGAGTAGCGCGAGTGCAGGAAGAAGTTTCGCGCAGCCTACACCGATAGGAGAGGAAGAAAATGATGATGATCATGAAACTTCGAACGAGGAAGCTACTGAACCTCGCAGATCGGCGAGGGAACGTACCACTCCTGATTGGTATGATCCTTGTCTAAATGTCATGATTGTGGACAACAATGATGAGGACTTTGCGACGTATGAAGAAGCAATGATGAGCCTAGATTCCAACAAATGGCAAGAAGCCATGAAATCCGAAATGGGATCCATGTATGATAACCAAGTATGGACTTTGGTAGACTTACTCGATAGCCGCAAGGTCTGTCGAGAATAAATGGATCTTCAAGAGAAAAACAGATGCTGATGGTAATATTACTGTCTATAAGGCTCGACTTGTCGCAAAGGGTTTTCGACAAATTCAAGGAGTTGACTACGATGAGACTTTCTCACCCGTAGCGAAGCTAAAGTCTGTGAGGATTTTGTTAGCAATAGCTGCATTTTTCGATTATGAGATTTGGCAGATGGATGTCAAAACGGCGTTCCTCAATGGTGATATTGAGGAAGAGTTGTATATGGTACAACCCAAGGGTTTTGTCGATCCTGAAAATGCGACAAGGTATGCAAACTTCAGCGTTCCATTTATGGATCGAAGCAAGCATCCCGGAGTTGGAATCTACGCTTTGATAGAGTGATCAAAGACTTCGGTTTTATACGGACTCATGGTGAGGCCTGTATTTACAAGAAAGTGAGTGGGAGCTCCGTAGCGTTCACGATATTATATGTAGATGACATATTATTGATTGGGAATGATATAGAACTATTAAGCGGCGTTAAAGGTTATTTGAATAAGTGTTTTTCAATGAAAGACCTTGGTGAAGCGAGCGTACATTTTAGGCATCAAGATTTATAGAGATAGATCAAGACGCCTAATAGGCCTTTCACAAAGTACATACCTGGACAAGATTCTAAAGAAGTTTAGAATGGATGAAAGCAAGAAAGGGTTCTTGCCAATGTTGCCAGGTAAGGTCTTGAGTAAGACTCAAGGTCCGATTACGGCAGATGAAAGAGAGAGGATGAGCAAGATCCCCTATGCTTCGGCAGTAGGCTCTCTCATGTATGCCATGCTGTGTACTAGACCGGATGTCGCACATGCTGTTAGTTTGACCAGCGAGATATCAAAGTGATCCGGGAATGGAACACTGGACAGCGGTCAAGAATATCCTGAAGTACTTGAAAAGGACTAAGGATATGTTTCTTTGTTATGGTGGTGACCAAGAGCTCGTTGTAACAAGTTACACCGATGCAAGTTGGAACACCGATCCTGATGACTCTAAGTCTCAGTCTGGGTACGTGTTTATATTGAATGGTGCGGCAGTAAGCTGGAGCAGTTCCAAGCAGTGCACGGTGGCGAAATCTTCAACAGAATCTGAATATATAGCGGCTTCAGAGGCTTCATCGGAAGCGGTATGGATGAAAAGGTTCATTGTTGAGCTTGGTGTGGTTCCTAGTGCATTGGACCCGTTAGTCATTTATTGTGACAACACGGGTGCCATCGCCAATGCAAAGGAACCAAGGTCACACAAGAAGCTGAAGCATATCAAGCTGCGTTTTCATTCGATTCGCGAGTACATCGAAGATGGTGAAGTAGAGATTTGCAAAGTACACACGGATCTGAATGTTGCGGATCCGTTGACTAAAGCTCTCCCTAGGGCAAAGCATGACCAACACCAGAATGCCATGGGTGTTAGGTACCTTACAATGTAATCTAGATTATTGACTCTAGTGCAAGTGGGAGATCTGTTGGAGATATGCCCAAGAGGCAATAATAAAGCTGGTTATTATAATATCTTTGTGTTTATGATAAATTTTTGCATACCATGCTATAATTGTATTAACCGAAACATTGATACATGTGTGTTATGTAAACAACAAGGAGTCCCTAGTAAGCCTCTTATATAACTAGCTTGTTGATTAATAGATGATCATGGTTTCGTGATCATGAACATTGGATGTTATTAATAACAAGGTTATGTCATTAGTTGAATGATATAATGGACATACACCCAAATGAGCGTAGCATAAGATCAAGTCATTAAGTTCAGTTTGCTATAAGCTTTCGATACATAGTTGTCTTAGTCCTTTGACCATGAGATCATATAAATCACTTACACCGGAAGAGTACTTTGATTACATCAAACGCCATTGCGTAAATGGGTGGTTATAAAGATGGGATTAAGTATTTGGAAAGTGTGAGTTGAGGCATATGGATCAATAGTGGGATTTGTCCATCCTGATGACGGATAGATATACTCTGGGCCCTCTCGGTGGAATGTCGTCTGAATAGCTTGCAAGCACATGATTGGATCATGAGAGATGACATACCACGGTACGAGTAAAGAGTACTTGTCGGTAACGAGGTTGAACAAGGTATGGAGATACCGAGGATCGAACCTCGGACAAGTAAAATATCGCGAGACAAAGGGAATCGGCATCGTATGTACATGGTTCAATCGATCACTAAGTTATCGCTGAATGTGTGGGAGCCATTATGGATCTCCAGATCCCGCTATTGGTTATTGGTCGGAGAGGAGTCTCGACCATGTCTACATAGTTCACGAACCGTAGGGTGACGCGCTTAAGGTTCGATGTCGCATAAGTAGATTCGGAATATGAGATGGAGTACGAAGTTTGTTCGGAGTCTCGGATGAGATCCGGGACATCACGAGGAGGTCCGGAATGGTCCGGAGAATAAGATTCATATATGGGAAGTTATTTTCCGGGGTTCGGAAAAAGTTTCGGTGTTTGACCGAAGCTTCTAGAAGGTTCTAGAGGGCCACCGGTGGGCCCACCACCCCGGGAGGGACCACATGGGCCAAGGGAGTGCAGCCTGGCCTAATGGGCCAGGGGCACCTAGCCCTCAAGGCCCAGCCGGCCAGCCCCCTAGGGATAAGATCAAATCCCGGAGGATAAGATCAAATCCCTAAAATCGAGGGAGCAATTTTGGAAGGGGAAGCAAACTTGGAAGGGGATGATTTCTGATCCCCCCTTTCCTTCTGTGCGCTGGTGGGGCCCAAGGGGCTGCCTTGGCCGCCCCTCCCTCTATAAATAGAGGAGAGGGGCAGCCGGCCACTTGTCCCAACACACCAAAGTCTGCCGCCCCCTCTCTCCTCCACCGCAAGTCCGCTCCGGCTTGGCGAAGCCCTCGCAGCTTTTCTCCTCCACCACCACCACCACGCCGTCGTGCTGCCTGGGATTCCGAGGGGATCTACCACACCTCCGCTGCCCGCTGGAACGGGGAGAGGACGGGCTTCATCGACACCGTACGCACGGCCGAGTACGGAAGTGCCGCCGGATTGCAGCACGGAACGATCGTCTACACCAACAACGAGATTAATCTCGTAGGCTTTGGAATCTTCGAGGGTTAGTCTCATCTCCATCTCGTTGCTTCGATCTTGTAGATTAGATCTTGGGTGTTCCATAGATTAGATCTATTGGTTTTATTCGTCTTGCGGTAGGAAATTTTTTGTTTTCTATGCCCATAACCCCATCAAAACAACCTTACCCTACATAGATTCGAGTCCCCGGGCTCGAACCTGGATTGCTGGAACCTTCGGGTCCGTTTTTCCTTGGATGCTTTTTATCGATGAGGCTTCCATCTTTTAACCGAGTGCGCGGTCAGCGCTCCCGATGGGAGTAGCCCCCGAGCATGCGGATGACTGTGAAGCAGTCATGTATAGGGTGTAAATAGATGAGTGTATCGTAGATATCTTCGAGTTCCAAGAATATTCGGGTGCTCTGTTACGGAGGAGCCGATGATTTCAATGACGTCATCAGCGGCGTGGCAAACGCTGCGGCGCAACTGACGGGATGTGACCTAGTGGGCCTGCCCACGTCTGCGCGGTTAGTTAGAAAATGACCGGTCCTTGTGCGTTGACCGAGGCGTTTCCTCGACTCTTGTGCGTAGTGGAGGTAGTGGACCGCCGGTTTCTCTTCCCGGCGACACGTGTAGAGCCAGATCTTCATCCATTCTTAGCGGTGCTGATCTGACGGCCTGAATTTAGGGTAGAATCTCCTTATAAAAAACCAAGGGTTAATCCGTCCCTTTCTCCGCTCATTGTTCATCTTTCTCCCTGCTTCTTGTTCGCCATTGCCATTGCGCCCCAAGCTTCCAAAGCAAGAAAGAGAGCCTCCAAGTGCCTTGGGGAAGAAGAGGATCGATGTGTCCTCCAGCGATGCCGTGAGTACCACCGGCCCAAAGGCAACCGGCGCCGCACAGAAGTCCTCCACCGCCGCCAAGGATCCCCAGTGTGACTGGACAAGATCCTCCATCACAAAGCGTGAAGAGAAGAAGATACGCTGCCTAGGACTGATCCCCGACGACGAGAAGGACATCCGCTTCCCAGGTGCAGATTCTCGTCCTAAACCTCCCCTCGGATTCATCGCCATGTTATCTGCTTTTATGTTCCGTGAGATGTCTCTCCCAGCCCATGAGTTCCTCTGCTGCCTTCTTTCTCCTATGGCATTCAGCTCTGGCAGCTGACGCCAAATTCGATCTTGCACCTCGCCATCTTCATCACTGTTTGCGAGGGATTCCTCGGCATTGACCCGCATTGGGGCTTGTGGAAGAAAATCTTCGTCAAGCGCCATAGCGGGAACAATTGACCCTACATCGTGGGAGGGTTAGGCTTCGTCGTTCAAAAGGAGGTGAACTACTTCAACTTCCCGATGAAAGAATCCATCTAAGGCTGGAGGAAAAAGTGGTTCTACCTCAGGGACCGACCAGGTTCGGGTCACCGCTCCGACCTACCTAAGTTCTCGGACGTTCTGGAGGTGACGCCTAAGAAGTCCTGTAAGAACATCTTGACTGCCGAAGAAAAGCCGGTAGCCGATAAGTTATATTAAAAGGTCCTAAAGCTGAAGAACTCCGGCGGTCAGACGATGATCGACACCGACATTGCTGCTCTACTCTTGAAGCGCCGCATCCAGCCAGTGATGTCCAGAGTGCATCAGATGTGGTTGTATACCGGCGCCAAGGACGTGACCCGAATCTATGCCGCGGATCTCTCGAAGAAGGAGCTTCAGGATGAAGTCAGGCGTCTGACGCACTTTAGTGAGGACACCATTCCCTTGGAAGCACTTCAAGACCCATACGAGTTTCGTCATCTTCCAGCCGAGGTAATTTTATTGTCTTGGCATTCCATACTCGATACGACGTTTGTACTCAATAGTTTGTTTTAACTTCGAACGTCCTTTGTATTGTCAGGCCTCCACTGTTGCAAGGTGCTATCCTCTTGCACCCGAGACTAGCGAAGAATCCGAGGATGAAGAATCCGAAGAAAATGCTGAAGAGACAGTCGAGGTGGTTGAAGATAGCGACGTCACTGAAGCGCAAAATAAGAAGAAAAGAATAAGAATAAGAAGAAGAAGAAGAAGAAGAAGAAGAAGAAGATGATGATGATGATGATGATGATGAAGAAGACGACGAAACCGAAGACGCCAAGGCCTTCACTGTCAAGCGTCGGAAGCCTGCTACCGATGAACTAGCCGATACAGCGGAGTTGAGTCCTAGTGGCCAGTACGACGATGATGCTAATCATATTCCATTTGCCGATGCAGCTCCCGAAGCTTCGACTGCTCCACCGGCGAAGCGGGTGTTGGGTGTCTTCACCGATGAGGACAAACTGATGTTCGGATCGTAAGTGTATTTTCTCTCATGCGCCATTGAGTCAGTTAGTAGTTTCATATGTTGCTGATGTCGTCGAACTTGTTTAACCAGAGATGAAGGGAGGTCCATCCTCATGCTCCGAAGAAGGCAAATGTCAGCTCCGAGAAGACGGTGACGACGGAAGTCGAAGTGCCAGTTCTGCCCAAAGAAGCGCCCGTTGTTCCTCCGCCGCCGAATAAACACTAAGGAAGATGAAGGAGACTGCCTCGACAGCTGCTCCCACGACTTCGACTCCCGAGGGACACGTAAGTCCCACAGACGGCGCCAACTGACGAGGTGGCTCGTTGGCACTGCCCACCATGATGAGCTTAGGGTTGATAGAATCCTGCAGGTTGGCACGAGACATCGGATACATCGAATCATGCAGGTTAGCACGAGACATCGGGGCCCTCGATGAGGTAAAACCCTTTCTCCTGCTTGTCTGATCTTGATTACGGGTGAAAACGATTACAATGGGATAGCTGATGGACTGCGTGGTGGTGATCTCACCGGGAGGCAAGGTCTCTAGGGTTTAGTGCGTGCGTGGTTGTATGCGATTATGAGGGCAGGATCCGGCAGGCCCTCTCCTGACCTTTATATAGGAGGCCAGCTCCCGAGAGTCCTGCACAGATTCGACTATGATACAATAAGATCTGATATCTCGTTTTCTTATTCGACGTCTCCTTGCCCTGTCCATCAAGAATCCATCACCTTCTATCTTTCCACCGTTGCAACCAACGTATTGGTTCATCTTGGGCTGCGGTGCTTCACATGGGCCCCTTGTAGGGCTAGAGGAGGTAGGCCAATGTCGGGTACCTGAAGGATAATGCCCACATCAAGGAGTTCCCACATGGGAGAGGCGCATGCCTAGTTCTGTCTCATTTCTTTCGTATCTCACACTTGAGGGGGTATGTACCTATATATAGTCCAAGGAAAAGGGCTAGCTGGGACAACTCGAGGGATTTCAGTAGTGAGTTGGCAGGATCGACTCCACACGAACTCGGTTGTTGGCCACTAATATAGGCACTAGGCTCCACCGATTCTTCACTATACTCTGAAATTAGTAAGGTTCGGTTGGAAAGTCGGTGGACTGCATTAGTGGTTTGGTGGGCTCCCGACAATGCTAAAACTAGAATGGACCGAGGTGGTCCAATCGACCACGTGTGTCTAGCGATGCCGCTGACCTCGAGACAAAAATCCTCCAAACATTGTAAAGTTTGGTCAATTATATAAAATAATATATTGATGTGTGTTGACTATCACTGTTGCTGATATAAATGCATGCCTACCAAACTAACGGACGGGTAACCGTTACTCACAACTTATAAATAAGCATTTTATTCTTCTACTACCTCCGTCCATAAATAAATATATAAAATTTGTCTACGGAGGGAGTAAAAGAGGTAGGCAAATCACACAATTTTCGTCCACTTGGGTTTTTTCTTTATTAACCGAAAACGTGCTTCCCCTGATGAGATGCATCTTTATGCTGTTTGCATGGATCAGAACGTGAAGGTTGGAGACGTGGCACATCAGAGGCATGAGCTGAGCATGAATCGTCATCGCCCGCAGGCCGCAGCGGTACTCCCTATAAATAAACTTGTTGCAAACCCCCCATCATCTCCAACCAAGTCATTAGCGCAGAAACTGCAGCAAGAGCACCAGCAGCAATGGAGGGCGCCGCGCAGGACCCGACCGCCACCACCTTCTACTCCGCCGCCACCGGCCTCTACGCCAGCACCCACGCTCCCATCCCGCTCCCCGCCGACCCCGCCCTCTCCCTCGTCCCGCACCTCTTCTCCCGCCTCCCTCTCCACCACCACGGCCAGCCTCATTCTCCCCCGTGCTTCATCGATGCCGCAACCGGCGCCTCTCTCACCCGCGCCGACCTCCGCCGCCTCGTCTCCTCCCTCGCGCACGGCTTCCGCCGAGACCACCACATCCGCGCGGGCGACGTCGTGCTCCTCGTGCTCCCAAACTCCATCGCCTTCCCCGTCGCCTTCCTCGCCGTCCTCGCCGCCGGCGGGGTCGCCACCACCATGAACCCCTCCAGCTCCCGCGCCGAGATCGCCGGACGCCTGCGAGACACCAATCCCTCCCTCATCCTCGCCTCCTCCGACAACGCGGCGAAGCTGCCGCCCTCCGCAGCCCCGGTCCTCGTCGTGCCGGACACCTTCCCAGCCGCGGAGGACGAGTACGCGCCCTTCCGTGCGCTGCTCGATTCTTCCGCCGCCGGCGCCGGCGCGACCGACGAGTTCCCGTCCGCGGAGGTGGGCCAGGACTCGGACGCCGCCTTCCTCTACTCCTCGGGGACCAGCGGCCGGAGCAAGGGCGTCGTGCTCACGCACCGCAACCTTATATCCATGGTCGAGCTCTTCGTGCGCTTCGAGGCGTCGCAGTACGCGCCACCTGCTTGTGACAATGTCTACCTGGCCGCGCTGCCCATGTTCCACGTCTACGGCCTCTCCCTCTTCGCCGTGGGCCTCCTCTCGCTCGGCACGCCGGTCGTGGTCATGAGGAGGTTCGACGTAGGCGAGGCGCTCAGGGCCATCCACAGGTTCAAGGTCACGCACTTGCCGCTCGTGCCGCCGATCATGGCGGCGCTGCTCAGAGCCAAGTCCGCAGGCGCCTTGTCGTTGGAGTCCTTGGTACAGGTCTCCAGCGGTGCAGCTCCGCTCGGCGGCAAACTCGTTCAAGACTTTCTCCAGGCTTTCCCACACGTCGATTTCATTCAGGTACAAACATTTTTTTAATTCCAACTCGATCTTTGCAGTCTACTCTTCTGAGAAACAGAGGTAGGCTGTCCACTTGTCCATGCTCTGAGTATACCGTACGTAGTATTAGTTAGATTGCCTTGTCCACATATGTGAGGAATATTCTATCTATCTACTACTTCTTCTCATGTATTCAGGGGCCTTCTCACCTTATAAAGTTCAGTCTGCCAATTTTATGCAATTAAAGATGCAGTTGATTTTACTTTGTTACTTTGAATGGAGTTATCAAGTAGGGATTAACTGGTTTAAAACAAATTTTCCATATGGCAGTGTATCACGTTAGGTAAACTGCAAATTATTATGCAATTGAAGCACTCAAAGTAGGATAGCTGTACTGCTTTGTTTTTCTTTGTAGTTTTGCTCTTAGCTTTGCCCTGTTTTTTTTGTGCTGGTTTTTGTCGGGCTTTTTTTCTCTCTGGCTTGTAAGACCCGTGTCATCTTAATGCCTTCTTCTAATACAAAGTGACGCAAACTGCGTGCATTATTCTGAAAGTCACTGCTCCGACCCCAACTGCTTGCAATATTTAACCATGGCTGTCTATTGATTAATGGTATATTTGGCCGTATGAGCTCTCTACTAATGGCAAGTTCTTACTTGCTTATTAAGTTGTTACAGGAAAGTTTTAAATGGAAGTAATATATTCCATTTGTAAAGGAACAAACCATTTTTATTTTACATGCCACATCAAACGGATTAGCAGAATTATATTTCTTCTAGAACTATATGATCATTTTTTGTGTGGTGTACATATCACGTTTTGTGAACTCTTGTCTCAAATAATAAGTTTATCCTTGCATCGTAGGTATGTCACACAATAAATCATTGTATACATGTCCTAGTAGGAGCGCTTGAAGTTAAGAAAAAAATATGTATTTTCCATGCTTCAAATTAACATATACTATATACGCATCTGTTATTAATGACATGAAAAATAAATTAATTTATCTTTCTTTTTTTGTCATTGATGGCCTATTACCTCCTAAGGGGCGATACTGTTATTAGTGGTTGATCACATCAAAATTAAGTCCCACTAGTACTCCCTTAATTTCGCTAAGTAAACTTTCACACTTTGCACAGGGCTATGGCATGACAGAATCGACGGCTGTGGGAACTCGCGGATTTAATACTTCAAAGCATAAGAAGCATGCCTCTGTGGGCCTTCTAGCCCCAAACATGCATGCGAAAATACTTGATGTGGAAACGGGCTTCTGTTTACCTCCAGGCTCTTGTGGGGAGTTGTGGCTCCATGGGCCAGCTATAATGAAAGGTAGCATTTCATGAGCCAACTGAATCATTTCAGCAAAAAAAAAAAAGAAAATTCAGTTTGCACTCCGATGCAAACCCTTGTGCAGTTACAAACATATCACTCCAACAGATTTGTATATTTTTAAAGTAAAAATAAAACATGCATGTTACTAAACCTGACAAGCCTAATTTACTTAACTCACTGGTAGCTGTTTATTAAGGTTCCTATCAAGACTTGACATGTATGCACTTTCTCTGCTATCCTATTTAGCTCCTTTAGGTAATAGAATGTTTCCTTGTACTTGCACCTGATTTCGTCGTCATCTTAATGGTTACCATCCCTTTGTGTATGTGACATGTGCACTGATTATCATTGTATTTGAATACAATAATTATCTAATTTGCTGCAAAAGGAATTATTTATACTGCACTGTATGGGAATTTTTGTTCCTTTGACAGTTAAACAGAGTTAGCTCTCGGATATAGTCTAGCATCATGTGGCTGCTATCTTTCCCACTTAAATTACACTTTGATGTATTCCATATTTTGTCCCCTCATTTGTATTTGGGTTCATGAATTTTCTTCACAGGTTACTTGAATGATGAAGATACAGGCGCAAGAAGTGATGGCTGGTTGCAGACTGGCGATCTTGCTTACTTTGATTCATATGGGTACATTTACATAGTGGGCCGTTTGAAAGACACAATTAAGTACAAAGGATTTCAGGTATGGCTTTAGCAGTCCTTGAAAATACACTGTTTATCGTCTTATTTGTGACAAATTGTGAATAACAAATTACCATTCTGAATATCAGATAGCTCCGGCTGACCTTGAAGCTGTTTTGGTCCAGCACCCTGAAATTGTTGATGTTGCTGTAACATCGTAAGTTTGAAACCTTTTCGTTAATATGGCAGCAGTTGAATTTACGTGTTGTCATGCAATTGAGCCTTTTTTCTTTCCTTTTCCTTATTGTTCCATAGCGCTGAAGATGAAGAAGCTGGAGAGATACCAGTAGCTTTCGTGGTGAGGAAATCTGGAAGCACTCTGACATGTGTGCAAGTGATGGAGTATGTGGCCAAGCAGGTAAAAAGATGCTACAACACAGCGCATCACACTCTTCTGCTTCCTTCCTTGAAATTGCCGCGTCATACATCCGTTTTACTTGTAATATTGTCAGACCACTCGAACCTTACAAACATCCTGAGAATCTTGAGATATTAGTTGTTGTCAAACAGTATCCATGAGTGATTGCTGTGCATGCTCCCCACCTGTCCTGACCTGCTGTACGGATGGAAATGCATACTCACTAATATGAGGTCAGGTTGTTTGGCACACATACCATTCTTTCCTCCAGACTTAGTGTCGTATAATAGGTCAGGCTGGCATGCACTCCTTACCTCCCTTTGTTGACCTATCAATTGGATCCATGATTCATTCAAGAATGATGCACGGTGCTGAACAAAATAAAGTAGCTCAGCTGTTCCTGGTAGACATTTTCAGGCAGACAGGAAGGATGAGAGGTTCAAGAAAAGCTTGCGTCAAGAATTTGTTGTTTCTTGTTGACCATGTCTAAATAGCACATGATATGAGATATGATAGGACTACTTTATTATACATTGAAATACGATTGCAATTTGTGGACAGTAACAAGAATTTTCGTCCGCTGAAGCTGCGAACTGATCTGATGATGGTGCGTGCAGGTGTCCCCGTATAAGAAAGTTCGGAAGGTAATATTCGTGGAGGCAATTCCCAAGTCAGCTGCTGGAAAGGTTCTGAGGAGGCTTCTCAAGGACTCTCTGACCCTTGATGCTGCTGCTTCCAACAACAAGACCAATCCCAGTTCAAGGCTGTAGCAAGAGGCTAGCAGCTCCGCAAAATTGATTGAGTGCATGTGTTATTTATTGTGATTTTTCTTTTTCTTTTTGTGATATATGGAGTATGTTGGTCCGCCAGGGATTGGGATTTCTGGTAGTTGTTGGGTACAAATAGTACAATACCATCATACCATACCACCGTAGGATGAATTCTCGAAAAAAGTACTATTTGATGTTAAGTCAAACAATGGAATGCACGTGTGTTACTCCATCCGTTCCAAATTACTTATACTGACAAAGTTGAGTCAAGTAATTTGGGACAAAGGGAATACTATACACAGAAAGAATTGTTGAAACAACATAATAGAGTATTTATTGATTCTTGTGATGGATGCATGATTTTTCCGGAGACAGTAACCATAGAGCTCTTTATCAAAAAAAAGTAACCATGGAGCTACTAAAATGGAACTTGAGGAGTTTCATCATAGCAACAAAAAGAGAACTCTGGAAGAGAGAATATTTGAATGGAATGTGCTGCTGGCATTGTGATGCAATGCTTTGGAATAGAAGAAATGACACATCGGGTAGCTAGACTCATTGTCTATGGAGGTAGATATGTCCAACTAAATAGTTAAACACCAATCAACCAAGCAAGGAACTGCACGTATCCATAGTTCGACACACCTTTGTCTGATTAAATTAGGTAAGCATCTGTTTCGATCTATTCGCATATCTTCTGGAGAGAACATATAATAAATAAGCACTGAAAACAGGGACGCTGGCAGGAGATGGCCATGGAAAAGTCCAAGGACTTGTGAACTTCTGCTTGAATACGTCAGGCAGGTCTAATAAAACATAACAAAACATTTGTTTCATCAGTGTATACATTTATTCTCTCCTGAGATCGGGCTTACTACAATATAAGGGGTTGCATGAAAAAAATCACTGCATATGTTCACAATTGTACAATTTATTCTCTCTGGAAATCTGAATAATGAAGGATATACTACTAAGGAGTTGCATGGAAAAAAAATCACTGTGTTTACATTTTCCTTCGCTTGGCTTGTTTTGGGTCTGAGAGACGACGATCCTTGTGTCTCGTCACATCTTTCTGGTCTCCGGCGGTGCTGCACGCACAATTTACGCCCATTGTCTAGTAGTTATTTGTCCTAGTTAATAACTGTAAGCAGGAATTGTGCCGGCTTGCTTCTTTTCCCTAACCAAGCTATGATCATATTGTCGCCCTGGGTCGAAAATGTAAGTGATACCTCCCGCCTTCTGCCCTCTAGGGTCACACAACCGCCAACAAAAGTCGACCCATTACAAGATGTGAAACCTTTATGGTTGAGCATTGGCACAAAGACAACCCCTTCAACAAGGAGACGGTGTACGTGAGTTTAACACATATTTTAACCCAAGTATTAAGTGATGTTCTAGTTACCGTCTTATGGTGGATCTTCCAATAAATACTCCACCCATTTACTCTACAAGAATTCTTTGCGGCGACCCTCCTAGATAGCCACCCAGACAATTACTGGAACTCGTCTAGGTCGATGGAGCTCGTCCTGGTCGTGCATCGGCTCGATCAAGATCCTCTTCAAACAAACCGAGTAAATAGTCCTCCACCTCCTCATACAGACCTTCACTTGTGAGCAAAAGGGGAAAGGGAGACAAGAGTGGTGTTTTGTCCCGTGCACGAAACCATTATGTTTCGTTGCATAACAAAAAAAATTATAAAAAGATCCAAAATGTGATGAAATGTAATGAAACTTGGCAGCATGATAAAACATGAAACATATTAAATTAATCTAAGGGCACAAATATGCAAGATCAGCTTTTACTCGTATGCACACCTTCGGCGTGCGCGTAGCAAAGACGTAAAACTTCTCCATTGTATTGCCACCCAAAAGGCTGCACATGACAGAGGAGGAGCCACCTCTTATGCCCAAGTTTTCAATAAAGACAAGCAGTTCAATCATTCAAATTTTTATTTAGTTCTAACATTCCAAAATTTGGATTTTTTTTTAAGATGTTGCCTCCATCGCATTGTTTGCTTCGCGTAGCAGCATGTGTTGGCGTCGATCGATGCTCCAGCCTGCTTCCCTCCTCGGTTGCATCTCAGAATTAAGGGAGCGACTGGCGCCCCGGTCGATTGAGAATTCGCTTAGCATTGCCCGAATCTCACCTGTAACCCACGAGCAACTCCATGTACCGGTGTGAGGCAACTCGCGCGCAAAAATCATGACCCAATCCAAGAATTGAGGGCTTGACACTAGTAGAAAAAGAGGCTTCCATACGTCCCATTTAGTCCCCAAAATGTCCGAAACGCGACTAATGGGGTCTTTAGTCGCGGTTCGGGAGACGAATCGTGACCGAAGATCTGGGCCCAGCGGGCTCGGTCGACAGCTGGTGGACGGGAGGGGCTTTAGTCGCGGTTGGCCAAGCCAACCGGGACTAAAACCCACCCCTATAAATGCACGTCAGCACACTTCACTTAGCAACTTGGTGTGCCACTTCTATTCACAAGGGGTGGTGGGTTCGCCTTTGGATCCACTTATGCACACAAGGTGTTCGATGAAATGCCCGAGAGCATGAAACAAACATGATATGAAGAGTCCGAGCCACACTTGAGCTTTCTCTTTTTTTTTTCCTCCTCGATCGCGGTTAGCAACTTGAACCTTTCATGTGTCATTGATAAAAATATGCATGTGTGTAGTTCATTGTTTAATTTCTATTATTTCTAGCTAGTTAGTTTAACAAATGCATGATGGTTGATTATATACTTTATATAATAATAATGCAGATGAATCGGCAATGGATGTACGGCAACCGACTCTGCGGCGAGTGCATTACGGGTTTGAATGATTTCCTCGTAGCGGCTAATGCGAACAAGCAGAGGGTTTTGTTATCTGTCCATGTACCGCATGTAGGAATCAGAGGAGTTACTCTTCCTCAAGAGTCGTTCACGTGCACCTGTTTCGGCACGGTTTCATGTCAGGTTATAATTGTTGGAGCAAGCATGAGCGAAACTCGAACTTATGGTCGACTCCGAACTGGCATATGCTAGAATGAAAGAAGAATATTCAATAGCAGGAAAAGGCGGGTGACAATGGTGAGGCATGCACGTGGTATTACGCGTATGCAGTCCACAGAAATCGTTAGCGTTAGGCCATCTAGATACGAGCAGGTATCATGACGGGTCCGCTCCTTTCACAAAAAAAAAAAAATGACGGGTCCGCTTAACCAAAAAAAAATAAAAAACCGAGCGTGAACGCAAACGAACCAGATGGCCACCGCCGAGACGGATTTGGGCGGGCGGGCCCACGCGATGACAGCACTGTTCGCCCCAGCGCAGCGAGTGACGACCCCGTCCCCGTCCAGTCCCTCTCCCTCCCGCCTATTTAGCGCTCGCCGCTTCCTCCTCCCCTCCCCTCCTCAATCGCCATCCGGACCGCGCGGAGGCGACGCACACCCAGCCCGAGCAAGGAGCCATGGCGCGCGTCTCCAATTCCAAGAAGCGCACGCTCAACAACCGCAAGAAGGAGGAGGACGCCACAAACGCCACCGCCAACGCCAGCGCCGGCGCCGCGGGGACCGTCGACGGCCGCCCCGTCCGCGTCTACGCCGACGGCATCTTCGACCTCTTCCACTTCGGCCACGCCCGCGCCCTCGAGCAGGCCAAGCTGCTGTACGTCCCCCTTACTATTGTTCCGCTCCTCCTCCCACGAAATTCGTCCGACATGGCCTAGATCTAGGCCTGTTTTTGGATCTGGGATCGAGTCGTCCCGGTCTCGGTCTCGGTTTCGTCGCCGCGAATCGACGCTACCGGTTTTGGTCCGCACGCTCATTTCGATCTGCAATTTGCGCCCGCAGGTTCCCCAACACGTACCTGCTGGTGGGATGCTGCAACGACGAGCTCACGCGCCGATACAAGGGCAAGACCGTCATGGACCAGGACGAGCGATACGAGTCCCTGCGACACTGCAAGTGCGTAACCAATTCATCCCCATCTTTAATTCCAGAATGTTCCGTTTTTCTTCCTTCAGTTATTAATTACGAGATGCAGACACGCATCACTGCTACTATGCCCATCGTTACACATCACTTTCGGTTAATAAATTGCCCACTGCCAATCTGATCCCGTGAAAGCCACCAATACTAGTGAATTGCAAAAAAATCATTTCCTGTTATGCTCCTTGCTATTTTATGCACTGCCAATACAATAGTATGAATGTATCATGATATTCATTTCCAGTGGCCATGCTTATGTGCATACACCCTTCATTCAGTTAGTACGAGATGCAGACACGCATCACTGCTATGGACGTTGCACATCACTTTCGATTGATCAATTGGCACTGACATTCTGATCCCGTGAACGCCACAAATTATGAGTTGGGAAAAGTCCTCCTTTCCTGTTATGCTCCGGACTAGCTTATGCACTGCCAATAGAATAGTATGAATGTATATGATGATATTCATTTCCAATGCTCATGCTTATCCTATGGCTGTTACACATCACTTTCGATTATCAATTACGGCTTTGAATCTAATCCCTTGAATTCCAAAAATTATGAATTGCAAAGTACTTTCCTGTAGCACTGCCAATACAATAGTATGATAATATTCATTTCCAATATCCATGCATAATTTGATACTTGGCATATTTAGCTCGTTTTTGCCTTGTTTTAAAAACCAAGTAGATCACCTGATCTGATAAGTGTAAAGCCTGGATGTTTTATGATATTTAGCTCGAAATGATCGTTTAACTATTTATCTGCTCTGCTCGTCCTCTTAACTATTTATCTGCTATTTTAGGTGGGTTGATGAGGTTATTCCTGATGCTCCGTGGGTTCTCACTCCAGAATTCCTTGACAAGCATAAGATCGACTTTGTTGCGCATGACGCTCTGCCGTAAGTCATACCCACGCAAACGCTAGCATTTCAGATACACCCTTCATAAGCTCTGCTAACTATGCATTTTCCTTTCTACTCGTTTCAGTTATGCTGATACTAGTGGTGCTGCAAATGACGTCTATGAGTTTGTAAGTTCGCATCTCCATAGCTAGCATATGTTGATCGAAGTTGTTATCTGTACTACTGTTTGCTTATTCTTATTGTCGTATCAGGTTAAAAAGATTGGGAAATTCAAGGAAACGAAAAGGACTGAAGGAGTATCGACATCCGACCTCATAATGAGGATAGTGAAGGACTACAACCAGTATGTCATGAGGAATTTGGCACGAGGATACTCAAGGAAAGAAATGGGCGTGAGCTATGTTAAGGTTAGCTACCTACCCTTTTTTTTGGGGGGTGGCAAGCAGAGTTTTGCACATGGCTTGTTTTTGGTTTTCAGAACATAGTGTTGTTATTCGTATGCTCTCCCAGGTAATAACTTATGTTGGTTATTTTGTTTTCAGGAGAAACAACTGCAAGTGAATATGAAGATAAATAAACTACGCGAGACTGTCAAGGCACAACAAGAGAAGGTAGCCATCTAAAATCGAATCGTACTTGTTGGCACTTCACATATGAATTGTTCCTTTCAGATGCTACAGTAAACTTTATCTGGCTCTGCTGATTAGTTGTGCTGATCCCTTTGCCTGGTGCGCAATCTGTGCTATGTAGTTACAAACGGTGGCGAAGACGGCTGGAATAAACCATGAAGAGTGGCTGGCAAACGCAGATCGCTGGGTGGCCGGCTTCCTAGAGAAGTTTGAGGAGCACTGCCACGTCATGGTATATTATGCTTTCCTTAGAATCATCTGACTGGGAATTCCACGGAAAAGGGATATATACTGATGCGTCTATAACTATGAACTCAGGAAACTGCCATCAAGGACCGGATACAGGAGAAGCTGGGGAGACAGGCAAGCAAAGGCATAGCTGGTGGTTTCATGCGGCAGCCTGTGGCGGCGGCCTGATGCTTTCAGACCCAAAGTCAGGATATGTGAATCGAAGTTTGGGTGGTAGTGTGAGCACCAAGAGAAGTCGCTAGTGTGCTTGTGTCATGGAATGTGATGCTTGTGCGAGTAAAAGCAGTTGAGAGTTAGCTGGGCAAGATCTTTGTATTATTCTTTGTTTTTGTAAGTTGGAGGAGGAGGATGTGTGTTGTTGTTTTACACGGTTCTGTACGCAAATGTCTATAGCAGAGGCGTTTGGTGTCGACTGTCGAGCGTCTGCCTACTCTCTGGAGAGAGTTTTTGTTATTTGTTATGTTTTGTAGGTTGTACCTTTTGTAATGAGATGGATATATGTTCTTTTTAGCAGAAAGTGGAGCACAATTAAAATTAATAACGTTTGATGCAATTTGAACACGGCCTTGGAGAGTAGAGTACTGAAACCTGCTTGTGAGTGTGCGTCTGCTGGGGTGGTGACGGCTGAATGGTAACCCAAGGATACCAATCCGGATACATCCTGGCCTCCGATTTGTGGCCACATACGCCCGCATCGAACAAAAACACTTGAGAAGTCGGCTGGGCATCATCAGCAGCAGCAGCAGCAAAGAAAGAGAGGAAGGGGGCGGCATACTCTGCTTCGTTTTGGTCTCGGCTTCTGCTCTGCTCGGCGTCCAATCCCATTCATGGCAGCAGCGATGATTGGGATTTCTGCTTTACGTTCCCTCCACCCGCTCCCTCCCACCTTCTCGGTCTCGGCCACGGCTCCTCCCCGCGCCACGTTGCGGCTGCGGCTGCCGCTGCCGTTGCAACAACCCCGCTCCTGTACGTCTCCACGATGCCGATGTCGACGCCGCAGCCTTGCCCATTCTACTCCCCGCGGTGCCACGGCAGCTGCAGCGGCAGCTTCTTCGGATCCCTCAGGTGCCACCGGCTCCGCTGCCTTCATGGCATCGGCTCCCGACAATGCCGCCCTCCGCCACCGCCTCATCGCCCCCAAGGCCACCGCCGGCACCGGAGACGGCGCCGCTTCCGGAGGCCTGTTGCCCAGCGTGAGTCTTCTTCTTCTTCTCTCGCTCTGACCCCACCTCTCAAACTCAACACACGCTAGCTTACATTTTGGAAGTCTGCCGATGCACGCGTGTAGGTTCTTGGGATCGCGCAACTGGCGGTGTCGCTGGGCCTCGTGCTGGCCACGGACAAGTACCTGAAGCAGGCGTTCGTGGCCGCCTCCATCAAGTTCCCCAGCGCGCTCTTCGGCATGTTCTGCATCTTCTCCGTGCTCGTCGTCCTCGACCTCGCCACGCCGGCGCTCGCCAAGGGGTTCATGGACTTCTTCGAGCCCGCCACGCTCTTCATCCAGCGCTGGCTGCCGCTCTTCTACGTCCCCTCCCTCGTCGTCCTGCCGCTCGCCGTCAGGGACGTCCCGGCTGCCGCCGGCCTCAAGATCTGCCTCATCACATGTACGTACTTATTAGCTCGTTCAGATTCAGCAGTGAACTGCGATCAGAGGTTCTACAAGGTTTACATTTGTATTCCCCCTTTTTCTTCTTCTGTAGTTGCTGGCTGGTTAGCTTCGCTCACGGTGGCGGGATACACGGCGCTAACGGTGAGGAAGATCGTCAAGACCGAGCTCATCGCGGCGGAGCCGATGGGCAAGCCGTCTCCATTCGCCACATGGGAGTTCTGGGCGTGGGGCGCCGTCTTTGTGGCCTCGTTCGCGACGGCGATTGTTAACCCCACGGCGCTTGGCACCACGGCGAAAACATGCCTTCCGTTCATGCTCGCCTCCACTGTACTGGGATACATGGTTGGTTCTGGGTAATCAATTATGTCTTTCTGCTCATTCGTGTGTATTACACTTACACTTGATGTACATAGTTTAGTTGTACCAGTACCACTGTATCTTCATATGTCTGTCTGAACAGAATGGTGTTCTTCAGGCTGCCATCTGGTATCAAGACAGTGTTGCATCCGATCATCAGCTGCGCGCTTTCTGCTAACTTCTCGGCGGTAGCATACGGGTACCTCTCCGGCTCTGGAATGGATGCCGCGCTAGGTCTGGAATTTCATAGTATATCACTCTGAATATCTGCAGTTTCAGAACAGTTACATTACAGCTGCAGCCATTCCCATGACTAATATACGTCTCTCCAAACAAGTGGTTGACCAGGTGATTACCTGACAAAGGTGCCATCGAATCCTGGAGCTGGCGACGTCCTGATGGGTTTCCTTGGGTCTGTCATCCTATCGTTTGCATTCTCAATGTTCAAGCAGAGAAAGGTAATACACACCTATCAGTGTTAACTTTTTTGTGTGGGGGTATCAGTGTTAACTTGCAAGATAATTAGCTCTGTTTTGTTCTCCACGTTTATGTCCTTGTCTGATGATTAACTTGTGTCGCTGTGGACTCCAGCTTGTGAAGAGGCACGCGGCAGAAATTTTCACATCCATCGCCGTGGCGTCGACATTCTCTTTATACTCGACTGCTATCCTAGGACGCCTGATCGGGCTAGAGCCAACATTAACCATCTCAATCTTACCAAGGTGCATAACTGTTGCGTTGGCACTGAGCATAGTATCTTTCTTTGAAGGTAAACCCTTAACACATTCTCTGGCTTGCTTGTGTCTGTGTGTGATTTATCGTTGCCCAATTGGCATGTGCATCTTTCCTAAAGCAATGATTCGCGGTGTGTGCACGCAATGCAGGTGCAAATACTTCGGTAACAGCTGCCGTGGTCGTCCTCACGGGCCTGATCGGTGCAAACTTTGTGCAAGCGGCCATGGATAAACTTGGCCTCAACGACCCCATCGCTAGAGGAATCGGAACAGCTTCCAGGTAATTAACCAGATGAAACTTTCGGCCTGTTCTTGCTTTACTCTGAAACCATGACAAAATGCGATGGTGCTCTGTTGCTGCAGCGCTCATGGTCTGGGAACGGCAGCGCTGTCGGCCAAGGAGCCTGAGGCGCTCCCTTTCTGCGCCATCGCCTACGCGCTCACCGGCATTTTCGGCTCCCTGATTTGCTCCTCTTCGGCCGTCAGGCAAAGCCTTGTGTTCATAGCCGGCTGACAGACATGTATACACAACGACAACAACCTGTGATTAGTTTCTTTTTTATATATATATAAGAGAATGGGAAGTGGTCAGGGAACAAAAGTGCAAATTTTGGGTCGACATGTACAGATCGATGGTTGAAACAAGTGAAGATGTCACCGTGCGACTTGCTTGTGTGCCTGCAAATGTTCAGTGATTTCATTCCTCCGTTTTTTTTTCCTTTTTTTATTGCAAAATGGAAGGCTTCGTTGTTCTAGGTTTCTGCAGTACAACCTATATTAGAGCACAAAAAGTTTACCGTAGCTTAACACAAAAAGTTGCAATAGGCCACACAATGAAAACTGATTAGTGCAATAAGAAGCTCAAGCGAAACATGCGATCAAACAAAAGCCGCTTAAGCTTCTTGCCGCCAAGCTTCATCTACTCTTGATGTGCGTTGTAGTGCAGCCTACGATCTCAGACTCTATGAATAGAAGTGTTACGGTACAAACACAAACACTTACAAATACGTACATAAACTTATCATATAAACACACACACATTCTACCCATTGGCACCTCTGATACACTGATCCAGCGGGTCTAAAGATTAACGAAGTCTGTCAATGAAAACGTCATCTCTAAGTGAAAGAAATTTCTGCCTTTTATGAGACACCAAAGGATCAAACCTAGAAGATAAGATAAATAACAATACTATGTTCTGAACACTAAATAATCAAGGAGACCAGACCACTTTCCTCCTAACCACAGGTTAGTTATCATGCATTTAAGTTTCTATTATGAAAAGCTAAACCAGTCTAGCAGATGAACTATACAACAAAGGGAAAACCGTGCAAGCCCGAGCCCACATGCTTCGCGATAGTTTCTTACCACTAACCTATGAAAAAAGTCACAAACAAAAAGAAAATACACAACTCCTAGGCAAAGGCATCAAGAAGGAATTACCCCACGTGCGTTGATGTTGGCAAGTCCAACCATAGGGCGATATCGGGATTTTTATCCCTTAAATCAAGCTTCGAGTCACCACCTTAAACAAAGGGCACGACACATGTGCACGTCGATATTGTCAGATCATAATCAAGTGTTTTCCACCGAATTGTCAAAACGTATTGTTGAAGCCGCTTCTACCATCATCATTTGTCCAACTACCGACTCCTTGCTAATAGGATGTCGTTGGTGGAGAAGCTAGAAGTCGATGAAGTCCCATGCCACCATGCCTCCACACACTGTCACACCACTTTCGATCGAACATCAGCACGCATGACTTGATGCCGCGGGAAGAGACGTCGTGCATATGTAGCACATGCCAGGATCAGACAATGGAAATACATCTAGTCTCTAATGTGGTGTTGGCAATTAATGACACTCTCTACGGACTTATGGTTTTATCGAGTTGTTTATGAAGGAATGTTCTATGGATGATGCATGAAGACCATGTGTTTGATTCAAGGTTGTGTGCCATGAAGATAAGGGTATACATTGAGTATTGGCATCCACCATGTATTGGATTCAAGGTTGTATGCCATGCAGATAAGAATATACATTGAGTATTGGCGTCTATGTAATTGAGTTGAAGAGATGAATAAGACATGAGCAAGAAGACAAAGTTGAAGAGAAGATGAAGATGATGGATGAATCAAAGGTAGAGGTTGATCATGCAGATGTGACAAGGAGTTGGATTCTTGAAGATCAACACTCAAGTGCAACAATGTACCACAAGGGGTGAAGTAAACCCCTGACATGGTAAGATATTGTCAATTGTGTTGTGTAAACTAAGCCACGAGCTATGTGTTTGATATGTCTGCGGTTAGGCGTAACTTATGGGTTTACATCAAAAAGGAAGAAATCATATAACTCATGATAATATGGCATCAAGTGGTGATTGTCATCAAGTTTGAGAGGCGCAAGTTACTTCAAGATGTGCATCTTAGAGATATCACATGCTTGAAGCTTTCCATCCACTTTATGATAATGGACGTGTGAAGATATACCGAAGTGAGGTTTACCCGTAGAGGAGTATGGACATGAGCAAACCTAAAAGACCTTGTCGACCAGGCGCTTGCTTAGGCTTCGCTACTTAGAGCCTCACGCGTTAGAACGTTTCCAGCCATGAAAAAATGGGCGTGGATGACTCATTTGGATGTGGGTCTGTTCCCAACTTGGTGAGCATCCAGGCCTTGGTTCGTGCCTTGATTAAGCAGCGACTCAATCTGCACTCTACCAACATCATTTATTTATAACAACATGTTAGGGAAGAGAAGGTGAGATGACCCTCGATGATGTGGGAAGCGGCGAGGGCATAGATCTGGAGCTTGGGGCAAATGAAGGGCGGAGAAAACTGAAGGAGTATAACATGTGACTAAGATCGTTCTCACTTAAAAAGGAATGCCGGCAGTGCCAGTGTCGTGCCAATTTCCCCGCCGCACTCGATGGTGACTCCTTAGTGCTCCGCTTGGGCTCCTGGCGTTTTAATCTGTCTCAAGGAAAAGGCAGAAATTCATAATCAACAAAAGGTTAATTAACCATTATAACTTTTCGCAAGATAAGCACCACAATGCTAAAAAAAACAATCTTAAGAGCATCTCCAACAGGCGCGCTATATCGCGGCGCGCTAAAACTAAGATGCCGCGCGCGGTAAACAGATAGCGCGCGTTGTGCCGTTTTTTCCTCCGTCGGACGCGCTAATATGCAGCGCGTGCGCGCGCAGGAAAAATGGTCCTCCGCCAGGCGCGGCAAAATACAGCGCGCGCGGGCGCGGAAAACAGATTTCTAGACTATTTTGCATTCACAAAGATCAAATAAACACACATAATTGCATTCACAATTCATGAAACAAATGACACAAAGTGCAACAACATCACATAGTTCAACAAGGACACACAAAATGACGTAGTTCAACAATGACACACGACATATGGTTCAAATGGACAAAGTGGAACAATGCATATCACAAATGCATATCACACTTCCGCATTTTCCAAGTCAACACCTTCTTCTTCCTCCTCGTCATCTTGGGTTGAAGGAGGAATAGTAGCATTCATGGAAGACACGAAGCCTCCCGGTGGTGCTCCCATACTCCCATACACACCACTCACGGAGCCTCCCATGGTCCCTCCAAACACTCCTCCATAGCTTGGTCCTCCCATGCCGGCCATGCCTCCATAGCCTCCCATGCCGGCCATGCCTCCCATGGTGGGCATGGGCATGCTTCCCATGCCGGCCATGCCTCCCATGGTGGGCATGGGCATGCTTCCCATGCCTCCTCCAAACGTCGGCATGCCTCCTCCAAACATGCCGGTAGTGGAAGTGTTCATGTTGGCTACCAACGATCTCTTTTTGGCCAACACTTCATCGCGAAGAAGGTTGATGTACTCCTTTTGCCTCTCATCCATATGGGAAGTATCCATCAAGAAAAGCTTCCTCTCCTCCTCCGCTAGGCGTGCATGCTCCTCGGTGGCTTGCCTCTTCTCCTCCAAAGCCAACTTCCTCTCCTCGTTGGCGGCAATCCTCTCCTCCAAAGCGGCTCTCCTAGCTTCAATAGCATCCATAGCCTCTTTCTCCAAGTTTCGTTACATCTTTCTATCTTCATTTGCTTGCAACCTTGCATTTGCAATCCTCTCCATAGCCATGGCAATGTCATCATCTCCGGCTTTCTTTCCCTTCATTTCCTTGGCGGTCTTCCTACCATGCACATTCCTCCGCCCATTGTTGACGGAGTGAGGAGTGGAGCTTCTCTTCTTCCCTTCATCACTTGAATCATCATCATCGATGATTGTTGCATCACCGGTAGCATTGGCCGCCATAGTTGCCGCATCCAACTTGCGCGCGTCTTCCACTTCTCTTCATTCCCTAGCACTTCATAGCAATGATGCAAGGTGAATGGCTTGCCAAGAATCTTGTTGCCTTTCTTGTTCTTCTTTCCCACATCCCTAAACAATCCTTGAGCCATGGAGTTCTACACATATGCGGAAAAGAAAATAGATGAGCCATATGAAGTACAACCGTATTCTTCTCATATGAGCCATATGGTGAACATAGTAGAATGACTTACCCTATCATTCTCATTAGTGCCACTTGGATTGAGAACATCGATGTTGGCTTGCACGCCCGCCCATTTTTGGCAATCGGTGTTGATACCGGACCAACGGGACCGAAGTGAGCGCATGGTTCGCTCGATCCCACTTGTGTTTGTGTTGAAGTACTCCGTCATCCTCATCCAATATGTTTCTCTTGTTTGATCGGTACCGGTTGTTGGATCCATTCCAATTGTCAACCACGTCTTGCAAAGCAACTTGTCCTCCGCTATGGTGTAGTTGGCGGCCCGGCCGGGAGGGCGAGGTTCAATCAACCCTTCTCCTTCCTCATCTACATCCTCATATTCCTCCTCCCCATCGGCGGCTTCATCGTCATGCAAGAACGAGGATCCAACATTCATTGTCTCCATGAATGCCGCATCATCCACTCTACATTGCAATGAAATTCATTACCATCGGCTAGGTATGCATCTAAACCACAATTCGACAAAAAAGTAGTGTTTTTTACCTCTCGGGCATTTCACCATCCACCATATGTGCGCCCGCGCGGTTGCCGGACGGAGGCGTCGGCTGGGTCGGCGGAGGAGGAGGAGGAGGAGGCGCCCGGTTCGGCGCCGGAGGAGGAGGGCTGTCGGCGGGGGACGGGCGCCTTCGCTTTCTTCGGTGGCGCGACGGCGGCGGGGCCGAGGTGCGGCCGTTTGGTCGACGGCGCCTTCCCCTCCTCGGCGCGGGCCGCGCGTTGCCGGCTCCCTGCGCGGCCATCCGCGCCGCGGCGGCGCTGCGTGCGGTGCCCGCGCGGCGGGACAAAGAGCGCGCGCGCGCAGCAGCCGTTGGGTTCCGGCGTCGGCGCCGCCGCTAGGGTTTGGCGGTGGCGCGGCGGAAGTGGCGGCGGCGGAGGGTGTGGCCGAGTAGGGAGGGGTCGGCGGGTTGCCGGAGGGGTCGTCCATCATCGGGATCGCCGGCGGCGCGCGGAGACGACGGATTGGGCTCGGGGCAGCGACGCGGAGGAGGAAGTTTCAGCGCGGGGGATTTTTCGCGCTTGGACGAGCGATGCCGCGCGCGTAGCCGACGCGCCAGATATGCCGCTCCGGATTGTGCAAAACGCCGCGCGCCCTAAAAATTTTACAGCGCCGCGCCGTTTACCGCGCCTGCTGGAGCGCCACATTCCCTCCCGCGCGCGCTATATCGGACGTTTTTATGCCGCGCGGCCTATATAGCGCGCCTGTTGGAGATGCTCTAAGGAAGATGAGAGAATTGGGGAAGTCCCTCGTGACTTCTTGTTCACTCCAAGTCCATGGCGCTCGGGAGCATGGATTGATGCTCCCATCTCGCATCGTTCCACTCGGCACGACTGAGACTCCACTTCCCCATGCCCATGAAGATCTGGGGGGGGGGGGGGGGTGACTGGCAAGATCATGGTCCCCGGGTAGGCCCCTCAGGAATAAAGACCGACCACTCGACAAGGGGCTTCTCGGCCCAAGTACTTAGACGCTAGGCCAGGGTGCTCTCGATGATCTATTCGAGCCAACTTATATCAGGCCGATGATTAAACATGATGCGATTGAAACTAACCAAGATCGGATCCAAGGTATCTTGCTAGGGTTTTCACCGCAGCGGTAGATTGGCTCAACACTTGTAACCCTAGACCACCGTGTATATAAAGGATCCAGAGAACTACCAAGCAGATAACTCAGATCAAACATTTAATAATATCAACTTGAATAAATGTGAAATAAAACTATTGTTTAATTTTTTAAGCACTAATATAAACTAGGCCTAGTAGGCCTAGAGCTTCAATCACGACTAGAGGCGAAGCTAGCTGGCCATAGGAGCCTCGTCATAACCGGCGTGTGTGTCCATCTGATTGGTGTTTTCCCCAACAAAACCAACTTTTTGACATGCAGATCTGCACTATTTTTAGTGGATGCTCAGCCGCGGAGCCTGGGCAACTGCAGGGGCTATTGGGAGCTGGCTCCGCCACTGATCCTGGCCATGAAGCTCCAACTCATTGGAACTAGCTTTTCACACATGAGGCGCTAGATTCAGCACATGTTATACTTAGATTGCGACCTCTCTTCAACCATGTGTTCAAGATAAAGTCTCAAACAATTGAAGCTTAGAATTGTTGCGAAAAGGATTTTGAGTGAAATTGTCCACACACAAAATTCACGTTTTTCCTTAAAGATCTAAACCCTTCAATAATACGGTTGTTCCTATTTCACTCAAAGCAATAAAAATACACTATATATGGTTTTTAACCTTGTTCAGCCCAAGCACGTCATTACAACTGCTTTCTTCAAGCTAGTATATGCATCCTTAGTCTTAGTCTTCAACCCATACTTGCTTCAACTTTTTTAGAGTGGTCGTCTTCACCGTGGTTAATCCAGCTCCTCGAACTAAGTTCCTAAGTAAACTAGATAAACTTGTTAGTCCCATAGCCGTATGGTCATAAATCATCCAAAATCCACCGGGAGGCACTAGATAAACTTTCACACAACCTCTAAAAAGTTGTCTAAGGTGGTGGAGCTTTTTCTGGCAGACCTCCATACAAGTTTTTTTTTTTTGGAGTGTCTCATCTTACCATTGCGTTGGCATCGTTGGTGGTCGATGCTAAAGTTTGTTGCTGACTTTTATTGCGCCTTTTCATTTATTTTATAATAAAATGGTGTGCTCCTTTATATCTTGACATGTGTTGGTGCAAAAGCGACACGTAATTGGTACCATCTTTATATTAATATATTTCTTTTAACAAAAAAGTAGGGACACTGATATCATCATAAGAAAGAAAATAAAAAAGAGGAAAAAGAAAATCATATTCCCTATATTGCGACCAACGAGACTAATGCTTTACTCCGTTCTGGTTTCCGCTTGGTCTACTCCATTTCCATTCAGACCAGACCTTAAATCCGCACTTATTTTTTAAAACATGTTTGATTCTAGTGTATTGAGTCATTTTATCCCCATATTCAACAGAATTCTTTATATCTTAATACATTTTCTCCTATATCCAAATACTACCTTTCCCTAATGAATTAAGGGTTATATAGATTTTTAAGATAAAAGATAAGAATTTAATTCAGAGAATTATCCCCAGTAATTCTCCAAACTGTGCGCTCCCACCACCCGCTCCTTCCCTGGACCTTATCGGACTTGCCCGCGGCTCTCCGCCGTTCCAGGATGCCGATGTGAGCAACGCAGCCTTCCCTTTTCTACTCCCCATGCCTGAGCAGCAGCAGCACCTTCATCGCTCCCATCAGGTGCCACCAGATCCGTTGCCAACATGGCACTGCCTACCGACAGTGCCGCCCTCCGGCACCGTCTTGTCCCCCCCAACTCCACCGCCGGTACTGGGGACGCCGCCGCCTCGACCCCTTCCGGAGGCCTGCCCAGGGTGAGTCTTAATCTCTTGCTGTTCCTCCTCGCAATTCGCAAACTAAGCACGATAACATTCAGTTCCTTCTTTTTTTTTTTTTTTTTTTTTTTTTTTGAGAAAAGGGGCTTTCCCCCCGATTTCCATAAGAAAGCAAATGTCTTTTACAACTACAAAACAAGAGAAAGCAAAAGACCAGAGAAATAAAGCAGAAAAGTAAGCGATTCTTTTTAGCTCTAAAGCTATTACAGACCACCAAATGTAAGGAGGAAATTGCACATAACACTATATGTTGGGGCATGTTTTGCACAGAACCACAACCATGTCTTGTTTTTGCACAGAACACCATATTTTATTGTAATTGTTGCACAAAACATTAAATAAGGATGTTAGCTCGTTTGACTCACAATTAGGCTCATGGGTTGGTTATGTGCTGCCCGCGGACATCAACGTGTATGCGCGCGTCCTCTCGAAAAATCCTCGAGCCCGCCCATTAGTGGCCGAGGGAGGTGAGGAGGCGCGGGCCCACGCGCACATACAAACGCCGGCTGGTCTTAATAAATGAAGATCGCGGTCACGCTCCAATCACTTGTCGTCCCCACGCACACGCGCTAGCTGATCTTAATAACCAGGCGCGGAGGCCGGTGCCGGCCATCCTGTTGCGCGGTTCTGCGTGCCAGCCGGAGATCCTCCGCAGCCAAGCCCACCTCCCGCTGGATCTGCAGCGGGATCCGGTGTACACCTTCGACTCCCCGATGTGGAGCTGGTGGTTTGAGGCCGAGCACGATGCTCGGCGGTAGATGATCGAGGCGCATCTCGAGGGCCTCGACGACGATGATGTCAACAACGAGGCCTAGGAGGCGTACCAACCGCTGCCACCGCCACCTGTGAAGGAGGAGGAGTACGTGCCAACGAAAGACGAGTGTTCAGGGTACACCTTCCCTACGCCGCGCCACGGACGCCCCGAGGAGCGCCCCGATGGATTGGCCTCGAGGCGGCCATCCAGGCATCGCAGCAGGCGTTGCCACCACTGTCGTCGCCTGCGCCGGAGAACCTACCTCACCCTCGACCATTTTGCCCCTGGACCAGGGGCGGGCCCTAGTTTTGAGATGAAAAAGTGGACTCATTCCATACGAGGGAGGCGACGACGATGGTCAGAGACCGAGATGGTGGCGGCGGGGTCGAACAGTAGGAAGAGTTATGCGGAGGTCCTAGTCGGGGTCCACGCTGGAGTCCACGTATGTACTGTCAATGGGCTTATGGGACTAATTATGTATCAAATGACGTAACGACCCTACTTAGTGTTTTGTGCAAAAATTACAACAAAATATGGTGTTCTGTGCAAAAACAAGTCATGGTTGTGGTAACTTGCAAAACATGCCCCAACATATGATGTTATGTGCAATTTCCTCAAATGTAACAAATGGCTGCAAGAGCTAAAACATCATCCAACATGCCTAGAAAAGGAACCAAACGAGCAACCTACAGATGGGAGACTAAGCATCAGTTCATCAGTCTTCGGACCGTAGGCCGCCATCCATCCCTTCGATGCATGAAATGCCTCATTTGACAACTGCACGAACAACTTGGCTCCCAAAATGAGTGCATTGCGATTTTGTTCCTTTACCTACAGAATGGCCCATGAAGATATCATTTCACCAATCAAATTAGTAACAGCAATAGGATCCGCAGGTCTGATTGACCGGAAACACGCATTATTTCTCGTTTTCCAAATCGACCAAAGAATTGCAGAAGCTCCAACACAAATAGATGGTCTGTGTTTCACAGGAAAACTCCTGATCCAGCTCCCAAACATGTGTTGCACCGATTTTGGTTTATGTCGAAACCCAAAGGCACAAGCTGTGATGTTCCAGATATACCGAACAAGTGGACAAGAGAAAAGTAAGTGTGTAATACTCTCATCACATCCACAAAATTGGCACATATAGTCTCCTTTCCAGCCTCTTCTATGTAATACATCTTTTGTCAATGTACTTTTCTTGATTGCCAGCCAAAGGAAAACTCTGACATTCAGTTCCTTCATGTCATAGGTTCTTGGGATCGCGCACCTGGCGGTGTCGCTGGGCATCGTGCTAGCCACGGACAAGTGTCTGAGCCAGGCGTTCGCTGCCGCGTCCATAAAGTTCCCTAGCGCCCTCTTTGGCATGTTCTGCGTCATCTCCGTGCTCGTTGTCCTTGACGCCGTGGCGCCGGCGCTCGCCAAGGGCTTCATGGACTTCTTCGAGCCTGCCGCGCTCTTCATCCAGAAGTGGCTGCCGCTCTTCTATGTACCCCCCATCGTCGTCCTCCCACTCGCCGTCAGGGACATCCCGGCCTTATCCGGCCTCAAAATCTGCCTCGTTGCATGTACGTCCACATGGTGTGCTTTAGCTCCTTCATTTCAGCAGCTAATGGGCAATGGCGGCCAGAAAATAGTCTTCATTTTTGTTGCCCTTTTTTCTGTAGTTGCTGGCTGGTTTGCTTCGCTCACGGTAGCGGGATACACGGCGCTAACCGTGCGGAAGATCGTCAAGACCGAGCTCATTGCGGCTGAGCCGATGGGCAGGCTGTCTCCCTTCTCCACATTGCAGTTCTGGGCGTGGGGTGCCGTCTTTGTGGCCTCGTTTGCCACGGTGTTTGTTAGTCCCACGGTGCTTGGCACCACGGCGAGGACGTGCCTTCCATTCATGCTCGCCTCCACTGTCCTGGGATACATGGCTGGTTCTGGGTAATCAGTTGCTATGTCTTTCTGCTCATTCATGCGTACTACACTTACAGTTAGTGTACAGACTTTAGTCGTAGTACTGTATCTGCATATGTCTGTCTGACAACAACATGGTGTTTTTCAGGTTGCCATCTGGTATCAAGACAGTGTTACATCCGATCATCTGCTGCGCGCTTTCCGCAAATTTGTCGGCGGTAGCATATGGGTACTTCTCTGGGTCCGGAATGGACGCCGCGCTAGGTCTGGAATTTCATATATCAGACTCTGAATTTCTGTACTTTCAGAAATCAGAATAGTTACATTACAGTTGCAACCATTGCCATGACTCATAATTATCTCCAAACAAGTGGTTGACCAGGTGATTACCTGACAAAGGTGCCATCAAATCCTGGAGCTGGTGACGTCCTGATGGGTTTTCTTGGGTCTGTCATCCTATCGTTTGCATTCCCAATGTTCAAGCAGAGAAAGGTAAATACACCTAGCAATGTTAACTTGCAAGATAATTAGCTCAGTTTTGTTCTCCACGTGTGTGTTCTTATCTACTGATTATCTTGTGTTGCTGCGAACTCCAGCTTGTGAAGAGGCACGCGGCAGAAATTTTCACATCGATCGCCGTCACGTCTACATTCTCTTTATACTCGACTGCCATCCTAGGACGCCTGATTGGGCTAGAGCCGACATTAACCATCTCAATCTTGCCAAGGTGCATAACTGTTGCGTTAGCATTGAGCATAGTATCTTTCTTTGAAGGTAACTAAACCCCCAACGCATTCTCGACCTCTTGCTTTCCTCTGTGTTGTTTATCATTACCCAATTTGCATGTGCATCTTCATTTCCTAAGCAATGGTTCCCGGTGTATCATGTATGTACTGCAGGTGCCAACACTTCGGTAACCGCTGCAGTGGTTGTTCTCACGGGCCTGATCGGTGCAAACTTTGTGCAAGCGGCCATGGATAAACTTGGCCTCAACGACCCCATCGCTAGAGGAATCGGAGCAGCCTCCAGGTAAATTAACTTGATTAAACTTTCAGCATGTCCTTTTTAGCTTTTTACTCTGAAAGCGTGATGAAACTTGGTGGTGTTCGGTGGATGCAGCGCTCATGGTCTGGGAACAGCAGCGCTGTCGGCTAAGGAGCCTGAGGCGCTCCCTTTCTGCGCCATCGCCTATGCGCTCACGGGCATCTTCGGCTCCCTGATTTGCTCCTTTGCGGCCGTCAGGCAAAGCCTTGTGTTCATAGCCAGCTGACATGTATACACAACGACAACAACAACCTTCCATGAGTTTTTATACATGTATATATATAAATGAATGGGAAGTTCTCGGTGAGAAAAGGTGCAATTTTTTGTTGACATGTAAAGATCGATGGCTGAAACAAGTCAAGTTGAGAGCTCCTGTTGTCGCGGTTACTCTGAAACCATGACCAATGCAAACTCAAAATTACTGTTATTCACGCTGTATTTGGCAAAGGTAGCAAGTTTGTCCAAACATTCGCAAGAATTACACACACATGGGGCGAACCTACCTGTGGCCCTGCTCGCGTGTTTGGTGGGTCGCGTGACCTCCATCAAGGAGCGGGGAGCAGAATTCAGCCCGATTGATTGCCCAGAAAGCATCCACGTCGTGGCCAACATCTCTATCTCTATCTCTATCTCTATCTCTATACTACTTAAAAAGACTAAACTGGTTCCTTATTCTACCATCCACCGCAATACGTCAATTGCTTCGTCGTTTCTTCCGTCGTCGAGCTTCCTCGACCGTCGTCCACATGGGCCAGGCCCAATGACTCCGCTGATTCCGCCGAATCCACCTACCCCCTGCTCGATCTCCCCAAAATTCATCGACTCGGTCTTCAACCCGTCGATCTGGCGGTTGCATCGCCGATCTGCGTCCGCCCCATCGATGCGGCAGGCGCAGAAGAGGAGTTGATTTGGCGCGCTGCACCAAGCATGCTCATGCGCCCGCACCGAAAGCAAGAGGGATGCGGCGGCCAACGAACGGTTGACCAGATCGCCGGCTTGACACAAGGTCAGGAAGCTCTCCTACGGAACGCTCATCAAGGCGGACGATCTGGTGCAGCTAATCGACCGGGGGTGCGCTTCAATCGACGTTCCGCTCCTCAAAATCCAACGACAGGACGACCATGGTCCACCGCCGGTCGACGACCCTGCAGCCTCCTACCGGCCTGCGATTCAGCCTCCTACAGGCCTTCAAGCATCCGTCGAGGCAACGAAACAATAAGCTGCTCTGGCCTGCATCATCGGGTGAGCCATTGTTGCTGAAATGCAGCTCGTCGACTCAGCTCCATCTCCAGTACACGGGTAATATTCCTTTTCTCTGATCTGATTCCAGTTAGGTTGAGAGAGGAAGAGAGCACACGATGTTTGTTTCAGCGCCTACCTCCTGCGATGCTTGAAAAAGAGGTGTGGAGTGGCTCGTGCAAAATAAGAGACCTAATCTATAACTACTATTTTTTCCATATACTCCTCTTCTGTATCATCCTGGGCAATAGGCGATGCAGCATGAGAGGAGTGAAGTTTCAGAGTAACGAGTTCTTGTGCGATTTCTTGTTAGTTTGTTGACCGCGTGTATTTTAATCAGTAGGCTCGCATGGCATATGTTGATTTTCACCGTCTTCGAATTGCAGCAGATACAGCTGAGTTATCTTTCCCCACGATCTGTGTTCTTATCAGTCCCCATGAAATGAGATACATGTCTTTAATCCGTGCCTTTTCATCTCCCAGATCCACGGCAAGAGAACATTGTCTGATATTTGTCCAGCATGCATACCGGTTTCAAGTCATCTATTATTGGAGCAGGCCAAGTTTCTGAGTCAGCGTTGAAGAAGATGTTAAGCAACCAAGCAGAGTGTTTACTTTGTTTCTCAAATTCCCTCCACTAATTTCGATGTCTCTCATTATAATATATTGTAAGTATGCATGCTTTAGGAATCCATAATGTATTGAAGGCAATGTTCATTTGTGTATTCATCTTTTCTAGGACTAATTAATATAATGGTGTTCTATGTACGTAGTGCTAACAAATTTATCGGATTGGACAGTCTAGCGGTGCGCATATTGCTGCTTGTATTCTCGTAAATCAAGCTATGAAAGAATATGGTGAAATAGATACTTCCAATTAGAGTGTTGGGAAACTAAAAGCTTACTTCGGTATTTCTGGTGGGTAAGCATATGACTAGCACAATTTATTGGGATTCCTTTTTCTGTTAAAATTTGCATGTCAAACATTGTATTGGAAGTAGAGTTTATCTCCTGCTGCAATTTAGTCTACGGTGCATCTCGGAATGGTACTCCAAATTTAAGGGAGATGACATTGTCTTTTAAGCAATATTAGCTTGGAAGTTAGAGACTCGAGTTGTAATATGTTCTAGAAATCGGGTCTTGGAAGCCAATGCTACTTTTGGAATCCTAGGCCGTAATAGCATCACTTATCACATTTGTTAGGAGCATCTTTCCTGATTCAAATGCATAAGAATGTCTCGGAATAGGTGTATTGGCTTTAACATTTGAGTTCTGGTATCAGCCGTTATAATCTTCTTAATTTGGTTGATCATTTAAATAGGCATGGCATGTACCGATATATCTTTCTCATGTATTCATCTTTGGCTGGCAGTATTAGAATGACGTAAAAATATATTTACACACTAAGAAGAAAATAGCAACAGTAAAATGTTGAAGTGTAAAAAAACTCAAATCCAATTTTATTCTGGATGTGACCTTGTCATCGAAGCACTTGATGAGGAGCAAGCAACACATTATGTGGCTTGAGGTGAATATTTTGAATCAAAAGCATCAGGCCATAGGAACAGGACATCTCTTGTGCACAAATAGATCATATGACTGGAATGAAGTTAGAAAGGTTGAGAAAGAAGTTCTAGGTTTTATCTCAGTGCTGCCCTTCAAATTCATAGACTGTACAATAAGATAAAGTTCTTTCTAGACCTTGTTAGTGACTTAATTGTGGACTTGTTAGTAACTTAATTTTGTTCCATACCTGGTGGTGGATTTTGCAAAGGTCATTGCTTCGTGAGATTTGCAGAGCTATTCTGCGAACAATGATAAGGTTTTATCTCGGTCTAGGAAAGATACCTTTAAAGCATACAAGGGGGTTACTGTTTCTGATGTTTATTAACTTATTACACTGGTCTCTCTCATATGTCAGGTTGTGTTGTTTTAGCGGAGCAGTAAAAAATCAAGTTGATAAAGTGTTGATAGTTGTTACTACTGGAATATCATCTCTCATGTATTAACTTATTGGTGATTCCTAGATAACAGTGTAAAGATGTACAAAGATGCAACCTTAACAATATTGTACTAGAGATTCAGTTGGGACTCCGCAAAAGAAGGATTCGGCTGGGATTTACGAGTGCTGATGTCAGTATATTGTATAAAATTGAAGTGGTATGCATCAAATTTATTCAATGTGCCACAGAATTAATTTGCAAGGTTTTACTTGATCATATTTCTCTTATTTGCAAGTATTTGGGATATGTGGAGAGAACAAAGGCATGATTGTTCTGAATAAGCTTATTCAGGTCTTGACATTCTAGATATTTTGGGACATTTGAGTCGGGAGGATATGCTTCAAGAGGATGCAGGAGTTTTTTTCTTGAATGATGTGAATAAGTTACACGAGCTTCAGGTAAGTAGTTATGAAATTGCTTGCAGATAACTTGTTAGGACTTAGTAACTTACAGGGTCTAAATCTGTTTATAGTACTTCTCCAGTATTGAGATTTTTCAGATGCTTATAAACGAGCAGTGTTTTTTTTGCTTACTGAATTTTGTTGAATATTTATTAAACCAAATACAGGTTGAACCAGATGGTACGACTTCCTCCTCTGTCAAGTTGAAAACATGTAGCAGGGTGTCCTCAAGATATATGTACCTCAACGTTGACCCGTATGTTTCCACTTGATTCAGTTTTAAGCTAGCAGGGTGTTGATAATTTGTAGTAGTGAATGTTATAAGTTTAAACATATCGTGTTGGGGCTCCGAGCAAGGCTAGGTCGTCGCCGTCCACCATCTTGTAGTCTGTAACATTCCCGCTGTCTGTCCAAATATCGAGTAGATCTTGAGTTTTCCCCTAGAGTGGCGTGTTCTGGTTTAGATTTAGGACAGACGAATTTTGAGGTTAGGTCCATGATGTGTTAGTTTTTGTGTCGTTCCCATTTTGACTATGACTTTTCTTACTTATTTGCTTGTGTCGTTACCATGAAAGTACTATGCAGATGATAGCTTTTTTTTTAATCTATCAGCATACGTAAACTGATGCCAGTTTTCAATTTTATTTTCCTTTTTCTCAGGTTTGTTCCTACCCCACAGAACAACCCATCTTCTTAGTCATATGCATTTGAGATGCTTAATGGGGTGATGGTATACACCTCAGCTGCCGATAGCGCCCTGAGATCATACATACCAAATGAAATTGTTGATGGCTTGCTAACCTGAGATCCTTTGTCTCCATGGCCGGCGGCTTCCATGGATGATGTTTAGTGGCCGGAGGGAGCATCAAGAAGAAAGAGGTAACAAGACGAGTGAATTCCAGGCCACATCTAACAATCACACTTATCAACCAACCTGACCTTTGTTTGTACTATTGTCTCATAAAGCTGTTTGATCAACAATTCATTGTGAATTATTACTTAGAAGTTTCTCTATATTTTTATGCAAATATGCAGTAGACATGGTTCAGAAAAAGGGGATGCAGTCGAACACAATCAAGAAGATGAACGGAGACGTTGTCAAGAAGATGGTTGCATTGCATTCTGGAATTATAATTCAAGAGGTAAGTGTCTTCTCTTCTGATGTATGCTTGTTTCGTTTAAAGAAAAGCGATGCGCACATGCTCCGTCTTATAGTGTAGCCACCCCACTATTCTGTTATCAAACATTTTCTTCCATGACTACTGTACAATATGTGCATAATGACTGCATCTTATAAGGCATGTTGTTCTGTCTTCTTTCTTATTTTGCAATCGATCAATATATTGTAACTTGTTGTTGTAACCTATGATATGTAATGATTATCAGATGTGAATTATTGAGTCACTGATTCTTTCAAGCATTTAAGAAGCCGATAAAGAAAGTAACGGGATTGAAGCGACAAGCCAACTGGAATGGCATACCATCAACTGTCATGTTTTTGATTCGCTTGGTTTTCTGCCATTCCATCAAAGTATCATGGCCAAGTAGATTTCATGAAGCTGACACAATATGTGCCTTTTTAGCTACTGACGATATAACATAAGACAGTGAGAAAAACACACATGAACTTATCTTTCCTTTTATTACATCATAATTTGTATATCGTTTATTAGTTTTTGTTTTCCTCATACAAGTTATTGTTTATTGGAATCTAATATGTACTATGGAGGGAGTCACATAGTTTGTGAAGTAATTAGTTTGGTGTGTCACGGAATCTCAATGGGTTTTATAAGGCTACTATATAGTATGATATATAATTTTATCGAGTAGTATATTTCAAGCCCATATGAGCCATGAACTATTTTCTTAATACTTGGAATGTAATTGGAAAAATAACTTAATGTACTAAATTTTGCTTGATTGATAATCATGATGAGATTGAATTATTCTAATCTTCCAAAAGCAGTTTGCAAGATAATGGCATAGAACATTGATAGGATGAAGAAAGAAGTATGAGGAGTCTTTGACTTCCAGCAGTGTGGTGGTGTGGAAAGAGATGTGCAACAAGGAACCAAGAAGGATTAAGGAGAAGCATAAGAAAGGGCTGCTTGATTGGATTCATGGGCTGCCATGAGGGGTATTTTTTATCCTTTTGTTTATATGGTCTCCTGTTTTCTATAGTTTGTATGTAATTTTTCTATTGGTTCCTTTTATATATTTTTTTATGCTGTGGGGCTTTTGCCCCACAGTCCACGGTTAAAAAAAAAGGAACCAAGAAGGAATAGAATCAAGTGCCTGAAGTGGCAAGAAAGAAGTGGGCATTCATTGCAAGCCAAAAAAATGAAGCTGAAGTATAGGCTTGACAGCCTAAATTAAGGGTAGCTGTATAATAGATCGTGTGTTAGTAGTGTTGCTTTTTAATTGATAGATTTGTGCAAGGAACGAGATTTATGTGACTACTTGGTTGAAAAATATAACAATATTTTTGTTTTATCGCTGAATGCCCATCTTGCATTTTTTATGAACACATGTGCCTACAATGAGTCGGTGAATAGAATTGAATCATAGCGTGGACAAAGATGATTCTATTGAAGTTCTTTGCTAGAAGGAATGTGTTTTCTGTAAGGAAATATGTATCTTTTATATATGTATATTTATAAATTAAATTTGTGTCCCGTGGCAACGCACGGGCATTTGTACTAGTGATTCTCAAAGCATCCTTGAGTCAGGTCAAGGGAAACGTCTGAATTGACCTCTTCTAGAGCCATCATCGCCTCATGCTCTACTGATGCAAAAAAAGACATCTTCGCGCGTGTGCCCGCGGTTGGAGATGGCGGGAGCACAAGCGCGCTATGGTGAAAAGGGAAAAACGGGTGGGAAGGATTTTGTCACCTTCCGCCGAATACACTCCACTCTCACCGTCCGATTTCAAACCCTTCATTTTCTCTCATTTTCGAGTTCCATCTCCGGTTCTAGAGCAGGTAAGTGGCGTACCAAACTCCGGTCGGCGACTGAGGTGGCGGCAAGACTACTTCCTCTGAGTTACCACACCGCTAGCTTGGTCGGCTAGGGTTAGATCTTATTTTGCTAGGACAGATGTGGCTAGGTTTTGCATGTGTAATGCTTGTTCATCGGTGATGTAGGATTGGCAGTGTCCAAATGTACTACTACTTGATGAAATTTCACTGATATTTCCAATTACTTGTTTGTAGCAATGTAGATTCAGATATTTGGTAGTGGTAGGGAAGAATTTTTTTAATAATACCTTTTCCCATTAATTCTACAAATAATACTCGATTTTAATTTTTTTCAAAAATAATACACCGTCGGGTTAGGGGAACCCGATTAGTACTAATCGGGTTTCTCTAACCCGATTAGTACTAGTCTCGATAGAGGAACCCGACTGCCCCGGGCTGCATGTGCCTGCATGCATGTGCTAGATGCTAATCGGGTTAGTGTTCCCCGATTAGCACTAATTGGGTTCGGGAAACCCGAATAGTACTAATCGGGGAACACTAACCCGACGGTGTATTAATTTTGAAAAAGTTCAAAATCGAATATTATTTATAAAATTAACGAAAAAAATATTATTAAAAAAATTCGAGTGGGTTAGTGGTTGCGCAATTTGTGTAGTGTTAGACCTACTAGTTGTTGCATTGATTTGTGACACATGGTGATTGTAAGACACAATGTCAGACAAATTTAGGCAGACCATGATCTATGTTGGAGAGTTGTAGATCCCCATGCAAGTTCCTGTTTCACAACCCACTCTTGAGACCAGATGTCGGATGTGTCATTGTCGGAGGGCCATGTGGATAGCCTCGTCGCTAAGGTGGCGGCAAAGATTGCCACCACAAAGAATACGAAGATCAAGAACCGCACTGACGCGAAGAAGGCGATGAAGTTTGCACATAAGGGGGCTATGAAATGGCTTCCATTCATAGCCACCTTTATTCTAGAAAAGATGTGGAAACTCATCAAAACTTAAGAGTGGTTTGCAAACTAACAAGAGCATTAAAGAAGTTCATCTAACTATCGTGGTCAAGGTCGTGCTAACGTTAGCTAAACTCCTATATGGAGGCAGCTCTCTTATATTGTACGGGTCTGGTTTCCTTTTTCAGTTTCTTTTCAAGTAGCACTAACAATCTGTACTTGTAATGCTGCTATCCTACTGAACTATACGGCTCAGGTTTTCGAATCCACCGTCCAGATCAATCTTTGTAACTGAATCCATGTATATCCCAAAGTGAACACATGAGTTCTGTTTTTCATCTGTGGTTTTGCCCACTGAGCCGCAATCTGCAACACTGCTGTCCCAACCAAAAAAATTCTTTTGCATATGACTGAATAAAGAAATTCGTTTGGGACTGTTCATAGGTTATTTGTTTACATCGATGTTGTCTGCTCGAGGGAAACAAATTGGTCCACTGTTTTCTGTCGGAAGGGAGCACTGAGAGCATCAAACCGTCCCACAAAACACGCTGGATTAAGCGTTTGGGGGACGTGTTTCGTTCGTGTCGCGTTTCCCAAACAAAATTTCGGAAATTTTAAACTTAACGAGATTCGATTAGATTCGTCCAAATTTACATAGATTCGAACGAAATTTGACTAAATTTAAACTAAACCTAATCTAGAAGTACTTGCGGCGGCCGGAGGCGTCGTAGTACTGCTGGAAGTTGTACATCTCGTCGGTGACGACCTCCTGCTTGACGCGCTCGTCGACGGGCTCGTCCTTCACCAAGCCGCTTGGTTCTGCCTCGCCGTCGCCGGTGAGGTCCACGAGCGGCTTGCCGGAGTCGCGGATGGACATGGCGATCGCCATGTCGACGTCGCCCCTCCAGGCGTCCTTGTCGTTCATGGACGCCAAGAACGCCGCCCGCAGCACTGGGCAGACCTCGGGGTCGTCGGCTGCCGGCGATGAGCCGCTGCTGCCGCTCGTACTCCGCCGCCAGCCGCCGCTCGCGACGCTTCCTCCGGCTCCTCCTTCACCTCCGGCTTCGGGATGAGGAGGGCGTCGTCGCGCCTCCCTTGCTGCCGCCGGCTGCCGCTGCCGCTGCCACCACGCCTCGTGTTGACGGGCGTTGCCGGCTCCTCCTTCACCTCCCGTTTGGGGACGGTGTAGGGCGCCGAGCGGTACGATGAGGACGGCGTCGATCGCGCCGGTCCTGAGGAAGAAGAGTGCGAGGAGGACGAGTACGTCGTCCTCCTCGGCTGCCATTGCGGTGGTCCTCCTCGAGGAGACGGTGGCGGTGATGACGACGTCTCCAACCTTGGAGCGCCGTTGCGGATGCCGCGGATGACGTTCTCGAGGGTGCGCCCCGGAATGCCCAGAATAGGGCGCGGCCGTCCTTGTTCCAGTTGTTGGGCCCGCCGACGAGCCCCTGGGTGTTGTGCATCTCGACGTCGTACTTCGCCTTGAAGTACGTCTTCCACCAGTCGTCGTTGTTGTTGGCCGCCCACGTCGGATCCTGCCGCTCGGCGGCGGTGAGTTGAGCCCGCCGGGCCCTGATGCCGTCCCTCCATTGGCCCGTGCCCGGCTTCGGCGGCGGCGGGACGCCAATGCCGTTCACGGCCATCTTCCAGCCGCCGCTGCTTGGCAGCCGCATGTCCGGCGGGACTGTATAACCGGCGTGGTACAGCGCCCACGCCTCCGGCACGGTTAGGCTGCCGCGGCCGAAGCCGTTCGCCGCGGCGATCTTACGGGAGGACGAGGTCGACATTTTTGGAGCAGCGAGGAGAATATCTGCGAGGGGGAGGCGGCGACGAGAAGGTTTGGGAGCGGTGAGAAATTGGGACGAACTGCAGGGCGTCTTAATGTACAGCAGCGGCAGCGGGGTGGTTGCACGCAATAACGCCGGCGCGGACAGCCACGTGGCCATGCACGACGAGACGCGTCTCTGCGTCGCCTGGGAAAACAGGGACGCCATTAACGTCGCTTGACCAAAGGTAGGCGACGGGGTTTTAGCCTTCCGAGCCGCTGACGCGTCGGTTCGCCTCGCTTTTCGTTGTGTCCGCCGTGCCCAGAGCGTCCCCTGTGGGACGGGGATGGGCTCGGGGCGCCGGACACCGTATCGGGCGCGCCGGACAAAATTGGGCTTTGGGGGACGCGGCTGGAACAGATTTTTGGTCCGGCGCGCCCCAAATTGCTTTGGGGGATGCTTTGGGGGCCGCGGCTGGAGATGCTCTGAGAGCCGTCGGAGGGGGACGGAGGGGCCCTTCGGTGCCGCTTCCTCAAGTGGCTAGCGATCGGCGGGCAGTAACGCTGAGTTGAGGAAGACCGCGAGGGTCGCTAAGAGGGAGCAGCAGGGCCACATGGCGCGGGAGAGCGGGTGGAGAAATCGGAGGGACTCGTCGCCGGATTTTTCTCGACGTGCAGTTGCTGGATTTTTCGCCCCCTCCTCTCTCCGCTGCTCCTCCGTCGATAATCTTCTGCTCTCTTCATCACGAACGTCAAGTAGGCGGCTCTATCTGCGGCCACCGCCTCCTGACGCAGCTGCCGCTCCAGGACCTCCGCCGCCGACGGTGATCCAACTCCTGCCTCTGTAGGCGGAGCTGCATCTCCGCCAAACACCGCCGCTCGCAGACTTCCTCCTGAATCTGCGTCTCCTCCCGTAGCAAACGCCGTAGCGCAAGCTCCTCCCATCCCTTCTACTGGCGCACCTCCCACCGGCGCTAGGTCAGCTCCTCCCGCCGCCGCCGCCGCGCCTCCAGGAACTCTAGCCGCTCCGCCTCCTCCGCCTCCTCCCGCCGCCGCTGCTCCGCCTCCTCCCGCTGCCGCGCCACCTGCCGCCGTCGCGCCTCCTCGGTCACCCGCAGCCGCCGCTCTGCCTCCTGGCCCTGCCGCTCATCCGCGACATAGGCATCCACGGTCGCCGCTAGCGCCGCCTCCTCCCACGCCTCATACTCTGCGAGTTGCGGGTCCGCTTCCACGACTTCTACGGCCGCCTCGTCCCACGAATCAAACATAGTGCTATTTTCTAGGCTTTTTGCACTATAGAGGCAGGGGAGGAGGGGTAATATAGACCATCGGCGAGGCGGGAAACCTCCCGCGCGGTGTCGCGGCGGGAGAATTTCCCGCGCAACGTCATGGCGGTAAAATATCCCGCGCGTCGCCCTGGCATCACTGACAGGCGGCTGCCACGCCCAAAATTTTCAGCCTCGCGAGGTACCAGATTTCTGCCCCCCCCCCCCCCACGGTCAACACCAAGTAGATCTATCTATCTCATACACACCGCCACAAGCAAACCGTACATAGTACCATGCTTGCCCTCCAGCTCAGTGTCAATGGCCACAAGCGATTATGCCGACCAATCCAGCTCAAGCCACCACCGCACCGGCCTCGAGGAGGGGGTGAGTTCATCGCTGGCTCCAACCACAACCGATACGTGTTACATCATCACCGCGGCCAAGTCCATGATGAGGGTCGGCCACACACTAAGCTTTAACTAGTACACCGTCGTTGTTGTTGGCGAAGGTGCCCTTCCATCAACAATTCACTCGTGCGACTCAGACAGGACCATAAGCAACATCGACACCACTGACTGCAGGGGTGCCCTCGCGTAGGATATGTTGTTCCCCTGCCTTGTCTAGAGGAGGGCCTTTAGAAGCCAACATGCTAAGAGTCGCCACATGCATGTCCACACAGACGCGAGAAGAAGAAAAAGGAGTGCGGTCATGTAGAGATCATCGGTGGTTGAGCCGTGACCCGCAAGAGGGGCTTCGTAGGCGGACTTGCTTATTCGGGCCGAAAAGGGTGATGAGAGGTGGAAGGCCTTGTTGTCGAAGCAAGAGAAGATCGTGATCGAGAAGGAGAGAGTCGCCGTGAAGAATCAAAATGATGACTTCATGATCCTGACCACCGACCCTTTAAGAGTGGATGACGAGGTGAAGGAGGCGCACATGTTCTACCACTACATGATCTTGCAAGAAATTGTCGTTCGAAAGGAGGCGGTGGCATGTGTCTGCGACATCGACATCAACATCAGCCACCACACCTGCGATTGCAACGAAGACAACAACTTCAGTGCCGGGCGACATGCCAACATCATGGTTATGGACCAGGCCGAGCCGCCGTCGACATCGGGAACCAACCCGTTCTTCTAGGTTTAATTATGCCTTGGTTCTGTAATGATTTAACCGCGTACACGATGATCTGTGGCGGGAACTTTAATCTCTAGCTTTAAAACGCGGCGGTCCTATTTTTATTAAGTGTGGCTGAGAGTTTAAAAGTGGCAAAATTTAACAAATACGAAGTGTGGCAAGCTAAATACACACCAAGATGCAGCCGAACATAAGCAGCTGGTCCAGGGCCTCGGCCCACATCAGCGGCTGTGACCTGCCTCAGCTGGATCCCGGCGCACGCCACCGTCGGTGCCATAGTGAGGCAGCTCGTAGTCCAAGTGGACGACGATTGTGAGGTCCAAGCGTACCGTGGCTTTGAGCGATCTGTGGAGATTGCAAAAGACCATGGGAAGCTAGGAATGAACTTGGCTGGAGAAATCAACGACAAAGCCGGCAATGATCGCGAGTTCGGGACAGGAGAAACTGTTGATTATGGTGACTGTCAGACGAACGGGGCTACGGGCCTACGGCAGAAAAAACAATTGGTCTTTGTGCTTTCATTGAGAGTTGAACTCAAGACCTCCCGCTTACTAAACGGGTGCTCTAACCAACTGAGCTATGAAAGCTGGTTGAAACAGAATTATTTCAAACTATATATAATAAATATAACAACAGAACAAACCAAACAAGATGGAAACATAGCTGATCTACAGAGGAAAAGAAACTGTTAAACCTTTAAATAATAATACCGTATATGATATGATATATGATGGTGCACTTATTGTTCGTTGTACATTCTCATGGTCTCGTATCAACGAACTACATTCAACAACACCTGAAACTTTCAGGCGAGGAAGCTGGGGCCGGTGTCGCGACGTCAACGACGGTCACTACAAGCTTCATGCCCTGAACACAGTGGTCGCTCACGCCGCAGACGAACCACCTCCTCCCGGATTCGCTGAGCGTGATGGTGTCGCTGCCTGAGTTCCAGATGCCCTTGTTCCCCGTCACGTTGCAAGCCATAAACTCCGCGCCGCCCACTTCGACCACCGTGTGCGCGCCGGCGGGGTACATGAACACTGCAAACGAACACCAAGATATTACCAATTCCGGCATGGGTACTTGCTAGGGGTTGAGGATGGAAGGTGTGTGCACGTAGGTATACTTAGGCTGTCGCCAACGACGAAGGTTTTGCCATCGGGCCAGGTGGTGGGGTATTTGAGGGTCCAGCCAGCGGCGTCCCCGACCATGAAGACCTCGGCGGAGGCCGGGGCGAGGAGGACCATGACGCCGACGGCGGCGGCAGCCAAAAGCAGCACTTGCCGGGAAGCCATTGGGTTTTACGGGGACCCTCTTGTATATGGTAACTTCTCTGTTTTTCCTAGTTCGTTGCAGACTTGTAGCTGTAGCTATATGGCTTGGCAAGATTAGCGCCGATTCGACTGTATTTATAGGGACAGAGATAGTGACCTAGCCCATCCGCTCAATCATGTGGTGATTACTATGTGGAAGCAGCTGCAAGCTCATGGCTGCATTAGCTGGTGAATGACAGGGATGTTTATACCATGAGAAAAGACAACGTTTGCAGCGTTGTTGTTTCCCTGCCGGCGATGATAGCAAAGATTACAGAGCTGAACCTGGTTAGGAGTGCTCTAAAACATCACGATGACCCAGGAAATCAGCAAGTTTCTTTCGAGACGTGCAGCTACTAACTCCGCCAGATTCTAATTCTATCACTTGGAGGTGGACATCTTCAGGAGTCTACACGGCGGTATTGGCCTACAAATGCCAATTTTATGGCGGCCATGCGCATTTTGATACGCGCAAGATTTGGAGGGCTCATGCTGAGCAAAAGTGTGCAAACTCTTTGGTGGCTTTTGGTGCACCAGAAGATCCGTAATGCTGACAATCTCACCTTCAGGGGATGACCCCATTGCCCCATTTGCAAGTCGTGCCACATTCATCAGGAGTCAGTGCAACACCTATCAGCAGGGAATCTTGCCCGGAAAATCTGGGTGGGCCAGTAGGCTAAAAGAAGACCGAAATAAGTTATTAGTTAATGTGCTAAATTTTCAAATTCACAAGGGTAAATCTCCTAGGATAGGATGGGCGGGTCACAACCCGGTTTTGCTCCAACTAAGCTCCGCCCTCACCTATGCCACGAGTGCTCCTTCTCGAGGGGCGTGCGAGATTCGGCCCATGCATCTTTTAACCTATCGATGCCTACCGCAGCATCCATGACGGATAGTGACTTTGACGGAGGGTTGCTTCACTATATTGCCACCTTCTCCAAGGAGGATGAGGTCGGTGAGCTAGATTATTATCACCTACATCATTTAAGGAGAGGGGTGGCGGACTGGAAGGAGCGCAACAAGAGGGTGTTCACGAATTTGGCACTCCCTATGTTAGATGTGATGCAACTTGTGCCTAAGGAGATAGAGCAGAGGGCTTTTGCCTTCGTTGATGATCCTGGAGACCGAAACAACTACTTTGTGGTTGTGTTTCCTCTTTTTTTTTGCTCCTTACCTATCCTATTGGTGTGGGCGGCCCTCTATGATGCGACACACTCTACAAAGCACATAGCTCGAGAGGCGGCTCCGAAATTAGTGGCGGATGCAAGACTATGGGATTGGTGTGGAGCAGGAAATGCCGTGACAACTCATCGGCGCTCGACTAGTCTTAATATCCATATTTGAAATAAAGTTTGATAACCATTTAAAAAAGAAATAACATGTGGAGGGAAAAAAAAAAAGGTAGATGGGAAACCTGCACTAATATTTATTTGGGACGGCGTTTGGGGGACACGGCTGGGGAGCGACGTCCCCCCCCCCCCCCCCAACGCTCAATCCAGCTGGTTAAAGTAAAAAAAGACCAACTATATAATGAAAAGTGTAAACATTTATAATTGAGATATTTATAATTTCAAACCAGTGTTGTTAGAATCATGGTGAAATACATTGTCATGCTATGTGCACTTGGTATTGTAAATGTTTGTGTTTTTCTATATAGTTAGTCAATTTTAAATACTAGTTTATTTTTAACCAAAAACTATATGTATCCTTCTTTTTTTAGAAAGGAGAAAATACAATAATCCCACTTGTACGGACAGATTCCTACAAAAAAAAATTATTACGGGATGACATGTGAATCCTAGATTTGCTCGGCAGATTCTCGTGGAACCGCCGCACACTTTTCTCTCCAACTAGTAAGAATGCCCGTGCGTTGCCACGGGAAAACAAAACATGTAGAAAGGTGATCTTACTTTGTTGAGAATCGCAAGTAAGGTGGACCAACATGTGTTCTTTCTGCCTCGTGCACAACCTAGTGATTTACCACCATGTAAGTCATCTTTGCATAAGACAATTGGTGGGAATTTAGTTGATTAAGTGTGTACGAGATGAGATGGTCACAAAGATAAGTAAACTAATATAACTATTTAGTAAAGGCGTTGACATCAAGCAGAAGTATATAACATTATCTATATGAGAGAAGAATCAAGACAAATCCCAGCGGTGTGCCATATATAACAAGTACATGATGATCAAGCCATCCAACTCAAGTCCATACGACAATTCAAAACATAGCTATCGTACAACTCCATGCAAAAACAGAAAAGATACCTATTGCGCCAACAATGCTACAACTTTTGCAATCTCTACTCTTCTTCCGTCATTGGTTGGGGTATTGTTTGTCTTATTATAAAGGTCTTTTCTTCCAATTTTTGTTTGATCCCCAACAGCCTCGTGCATGTTGTTTCTACCTCCATATGGGTAGTCAAATATGTCTCTACCCCTTCCACTTCCACCAGCAAAATGCCCCCTTGAATCTAGCCACTCCTCTCACGAGCACCCCTCGTTATACTTCGATCATCGGGCCTTATGGATCACCATTAGTGGTAATTCCTCCTTTCTTCTCATTCCAGAGGCCTAGGTTGATCTGTTTGCTTGTGCTAGCATCCAACTTCTGTAACAGTTGATTCTTGCTCAATCTTTTCATGCAAACTATGTCACCCTCAAACTTGTGGTTATCGCTATCCTCAAGATGTTTGTTTTGACCCTTGTGTTTTCCATAGTCTATCAAACAAAAAGCAATCTAAGCAAAGGGATGAAAAGATAAATTAGCGCAAAAAGTAAGAACTAATAAAAGAGCAGAATTACATGAATAAAAATTGAACCTTCGATGGTCCATACTACTGCCACTTTTTACATTGATGCTTGATATAGTAGTACTTGTGCTCATCATTCTTCTTAGTAAAACTGAGACTTCTTACCAGCACAAATATTTGCTACGGAATTTAAAGATGTGACTTAATTTTTGAAGGATGCCAGGCCAATTAAGCAGCTAAATACAGCTAAAAGTTTTGCCACTACTCCCTCCGATTTTAGTAACATAATATGACTTTTGTATTTCATTACACTTATCTATGTGTTTCCCTTGCGGGAAATAAAAGAACTCTGTTGTGCCATGTAGTTGTATTTATATTCACTAAAAGTAGTTAAGAAACTCGTATCACCGTCCCTGTCTATGTTGGACCTCTCCACAAAATGATTGTGCATCTTTGATAGTTTAGCTAAATGCCTCGGGTGTCAATAAATCTGCTTGTTCCAGGACTGTAGAAGATATAAAGGATTCACTGTTCTATTTTCCAGCTTGTGTTATTTCTAAAGGTAACAGAGAAGAGAACAGTGTGCCTCATGTTCTGGGCAAGTTAGGAATTAGTGTGTCGGGTGCATATATATGCTTTTGATCAATTAGGATTATATCCAAAACTTTATTCCATGGTTTAAAATAAGTCATTGTTTAAAAAAAAAATTCTTTGATTGAATGCTGGTGTATGCCAGCTTCGGCTGTGTCGGAACAAAAATTTCCAAGCAGCTGGTGAGGTCAGCCACGACCTGGATTCTGGAAGACTTCGTGAAGCTATTTCTCCGGGTTGGGAAGGAGTCAGAGCTGGCCTCGTGTCCCTCTCCGACTTGTCATGGAGCGGGCAGCAGGAGCCGGTGACGCGTGGAGCACTTACAGCAGCATCACGGCCCGGGACAGGTCACCGGTACCACGATGCCCCCCTCCTTGCAGTTGCCGCACCAGAACAGCGTGTGCCCCTCCTTGCATGGTGGCAGGAACAACCTCCGGTTCCGCTGCTCATCCTTCACCGGTTGTGTTCCTCTCTTGCCTGATCACGCTGTGTTTGGCAGCGTGAAGGCACACTGGATTCGGTGCCATCAACATTCCTGTCACATCTGTAAACCTCCATAGCATCAACACCAGCACCTTTCAATGACATAATGTCTTCATCTGGATTCTTCAATGTCCATGAATGGGCTAATGCAGATATAACCCAGTAGGACTAATCATCTGCACCAGTCTCAGTATCTGCAGAAAATGCATGCAGAGTTATTCACCAAGTATTTTTATTAGCCTGAAATGCTCAATGAGATGAAGTATTCATTGTATGACTTGAGTGGGATATGCAGGTCTATCATCACCAATATACGTGTTAAATGATTGCCTGACATTACCTACATAACCTGCTTACAAACAACTGAACAATTTCATGTTGAAGAGATGATCGAGAAGCCCTCACCTGGATACCTAATGACGGACCATCGTCGTGTATGGACTACACTTTCCCAGCAAGCGTCTCCCAAATTTACATTTGGCCTCGTTCAAGCTCTTTATGGATGTGTACCTGTAGCTGGAAGAATCCTACGCTCAGAAAATAAATTGCCGGTAAGCTTCAACGCCAATCCAGCTCTAGACACGAAGCAACCAGTCGCTAATCACCCTAAATTCGGATCCCCATAAAGAATCCAAAAAAAAAAACCTCGACCAACAAAGGCAATCAAGCGCATTCGCAAGTAGGGAGGTGGATGGGGACTTACGCATAAGTCAGGATAGATGGAGATGGGAGGCTATCCTCGACCAACGAAGTCGAACTGAAGGCGGCGACGTACCGGAGGCTGAGCGCTGTCTCGTCATCGGTGCGAGCTCGATGGCTGGCAGAGGAGATCCAGCGGCCACCCTTGTCGCCAGGGTTATTTCGGAGGGGAAGAAGGGAGCCAGACGTTAGGGAGAAGGTCCGATGGGTACGGCCGCGCCGCCATCTACGCCATCGTCTCTCCTCCTGAGTTCCTCTTTGGTAGATGGGAGGCGGAGGGGAGAGGTCAGGCCTCAGGGCGAGGGTTTGGTTGCTGGGTTCATGCTTCCACAACGACGAGGTAGCTGGGCTTCGGCCTAGTTGAGCCCGTGCGGAACGAACGAATGGTTGACGAAGCTGACGACGAAAGTAGGGGAGAAGGGGGAACAGGTTCCTTCTTTTTAAGTAGTAGAGATTAGAGCGTCATAATTAAGTTTCTTGAGGTAAGTAAAAAATGTGGGATTTTTTTGATCCATCTCAATTCCATATAAAAAAATTGATAGCAAAAATGTGCACTAATATTATTTTGATTACACCAAGCAGCATAATTTTGGCAATGCATTCTAAACAATTTAGTCAAGAAATGAAATGTCGAAAGGTGAAAGAAAGAAGCATTAACCATCATTGGACCTTCACGTTGAACCCCACTGGCATGCCCCGCCCGCACCAGTGCCGAGGCCGCCAAGCCACTCAGCAAGATGCTGATGCCACCCAAGCACTGCCCATAGTAACCACCCGGCACGGTGCTCGCTGGTTCCACCCCCTGACCAATCTCCTAGCAGAAAATAAAATAATTCAGAAAAAATTTAAATACACCAACACAACAACTGAATATTCTAATACAGAATGAATGAAATAATGATGTATGGAACTGCCAAATAATTACGATGGTGCGCGTGAAGACATCTACAGCTGCCGCCGACCAATCTCCTAGCAGAAAAATAAAATAATTCATAAAATGCCTAAATACACCAGCACACAGGAGCTAGCCACTCTACAAATTTAGAAGTGAATCTTCTAATCCCGGATGAATGAAACAATGGTGTATGGAACTGCCAAATAGTATCGGTGATGTACGGGAAGACATGTACAACAGAATTCAGAATCCGGTGAATTGATAAGTTTATACTGAAAGTTCAAACTTTGGTGATCCAAACTTTAAAACGTATAGAAAACTTGAAGAAACTACAAAGTGCCTGCCTTGCCACAAGCCAAAACGGACTACATAATGTTGTTTGAGATATCTCAGGCTTAGGAATAGACAAAGTTTACCACATCTATGTTTACAATAGTAGCACACATTCAGATACAAAAAGCATGTATCCCACCACAAGGACTATGAATCGCAACACGCAGTGCAGTCCTATTTCATTTGGTATCTAGGCGCAAGGCACTTCCCCGTAGTATTTTGAATATCATTAGACATTTGGTGAAATGGATAGAGAATTAGGACGAGAATAAAAAACTAAACACAATTTCCAACCAAAGAATCTCCTAGCGCAGAAACTGAATCATTACGGAGGTGATATGATATCTATAAGAGCAAAAGTAATTTTGTTTTCACATTATGATAAGTAGAGTTTAACGGGTTTAGAAGCTAGTCTAATCCTACGAGCCCAAATTAATCTTCAGGATAAGTTATAAAGTGCATATATATACTCTACCCACAAAATTACCTACCCCAGCTCTATAGTTTAAAAGAAGAGTTTGAGAAAATTGTTTGGCTAGTTTAAAAACTACTACAGCTCTAGTTCAAGAGAAGATTGTTGAAACGTCTACACTACCCATTCCTATACTATGCATTCAGCCGATGGTAAAATCTACCCTAGTCATGATACGATAATGACTTCAAATAGTATAACGATTCTATACAAAAAATATACCTGAAATCACTATAATTGCCAAACACAATCAGAATGCCATGAAGTGAAATACGCTTGTATCAGTTTTTCAAAATATATGAACAAGTGAGTTTTTTTCCGATGTTTCTAGAATTTAACCAGACAATCTAGACACTTTAAGAACCAACGGTAAGTTATTGTGGCTAGAGGTTGCATACCCAGTAGCATTCTACGCTAATGCAATAAAATTGCAAAAAAAAAAAAAAAAAAAAAGAGGCATGCCAAAATATATTATCACAACAATCACTATATGAAAAGATTTCCTTCCTCCTACTACTATGGCTTCTTCCTCTAATATGAAATTCATTGGGTTCAACTTTATTTGAGGTTGAGAAGGGAGGAAATATATCTGCTGTAGATGCTTCCTCTATGAGTCAGTTCTGCAACTATATGTCAACTATATGTCAGATCTCGCTGAGCTGTTTTCGTGCCAAGCAATACCCTACCATTGAACTGTGAAGTGGTTCAGGTATGAATCGTTTCAAAGAAACAATCTGCAGTTAGCGACCCAATGGATTCCAGAGAAGCAACCCAATGAAAGTCAGAACTAAGAGAAACAATATCCTCTTGTATTCTGATGGGTACCAACTGAAACCCACACATGTGAAATAAGATATTTTTTGGTAAAAATATTACCAGTGAAATTCAGCTTACATACAAAGTGAAGAGAACAATTCATGGCTCCATGGATACATATTGGTGTACCAGATAATAACATGCTAGAAAGCATCAGATAATCAAGCAAAGCTTCATCAGTTTGCAGTTACATTACAGAAGTTAGGAACCACCTTGTAAATGAACTAATCAGCATATCTCTTAAGTCTTAATGCTTGTATACTGCACAAAAACAGACACTTGCTAAATGAAAACTAACAGGCTTGCTACAACGACCGCTACTTCATGATGCACAAAACATTACTTCCTGTCACCATTCTAGCCCACATTTTAGTTTTAAGGTAGGAATTCAGGTACATAACTCAAGATAATATGAAGGAAATCCTTAACAAACATGATTACATGAAGGCTGAATACCCATGGACCTTGCAGATACATGGATGTAAACTTTCTTGCCGTCAGCTTTGGTTAGTAGCAACTCAGGGGTGTAAATTATCCTACTGGGGAAATAACTAAACATCCGGTCTGCACTCTTTGAGTTGAACTATTTGTTCAAGGCACAAGCTATGGCAAAGGAGATACTGATACAACAATCTCCGACATAGAGGGCAAGAGTAGATGATAGTAATCAGAGAAAACATTAGAGTAAAGGGGAATTTGGCACCGCCTCCCTTGTTGCAAGCACCAAGCGAGGCCGTCGTTGCCAACATACTCGAGGACCTCCTGGCAGCGCGGCGTCATAACCGGCATGAAGGCCAGGCCAGCACCACTGTCGAGCTGGCCGGACGACCTAGGGTTATAAAATGATTTTGACGGCAAAGCAATAACTTCAGTTTGTGTGCATAGGCAAGTGCAGGTTACCTTCGAATATATCAATCAACCAGGCAATCAACGGAACAAAATTCAATCAAACATAAACAGACGTACTTAAATAAAACAATGGCACTGAAAAATTAAATTTGGGATAACTCACAAAAATTACACATGAATACAAAGTCTGCACTATAATACCAATGATTGCATCATGAATTTCGGCCAAAAGGCGGAGTGTTTTAGCATGATCAACTTGGCATAGACATTTTTTCAAATACCTTGTATGCACAAGGATTGCCGATGGCTGGGACATAGACCTCTTCAATATTTAACAGGGGCCTAAGCTTACCTCATCACAAGTGGTGGAGGAGATCTGGGGATGGCTGGTATGGAGCTGCACCTGAGGACGGGAGAGGAGATAAAAGAGAGATGCAGCTCGAACCGTGTGGCCGCGTCGACGTCGCTGGCGTCGGCGGGAGTGGCAGGCTGCGTCCGTCGGCGATGTAGGCGGCGACGGCGGCGCGCGCGAGGTCGGCTACGGTGGCATCGGCGCCCAGCACGACGTGCTCCGGCCACAGGCTCCGCTCCACCGTGTGACCGCGTCGACGTCGCCGGCCTCTCCGAAAGAACCGCCGCCACCGGGTAGCCCAGCAGCGCCGCCAGGGGGTCGCGCGTGTGGAGGAGGAACCAGATCGCGTGTGGGGGGTGTGGGGGAGGCGGCTACGGCTGGAAGGAAGAGGGAAGGGGCGCGACCAGGTTGCTCGAGAAAGGAGTGCGATATGCGAGAGGTGGGCCTGGCCCATGTGGCGCATGCGGGCGAGCGGGACGAGTGGACGACCAAGGTTTTGACGTACGAAGAGATGGGGAGAATAGGGAATAGGTTTAGTCTTTTTAAGTAGTAGAGATTGCAATCCCCCACGTCTTGTTCGTATGGTTAGTCCGTAAAACAAATTCATAAGTGTAGCATTGCTGGAGAAAATATTCCGTAGTTGAAGAGAAGGGGGGGACCCTAGCAGAGACAGCGGTCAACAATAGTCTCCGCACAGCAATCCAAACCGGACAGCACACCACCGACACAAATCTCACTCTCATTCACTCACACACCTGCCCAGTGCCCACTCTAGCTTATCTCTCCCGTGAAGTGAAGCGGGGAAAGGCGGATCGGATCGCGCCGGCGATGAGGAAGACGGTGGTGGGATCAGCCTCCACGGCGGGAGGCTGGCCGTGCGGTCTGAATCTCAACGTGGTGTTCCTGCTCTCCATGGTGGCCACCAACCTGCTCTCCCTCTACCACCTCTCCATCCGTGCCTCCTCCAACACTCCGCCGCTCCAATCCGGCCCCGACTTCGACCAGCAGCAGGTCTTCCAGCAGCTCAACGCCATCCGCGCCACCGTCTCCCACCTCCGGTCCGCCACCCCTCCGCCTCCCCCCGAGCTCGTCCTCTACGCCCGCCTTGCCCCCGTCGGCTCCGCCTGCTCCGCTCACCCCGACCTCCTCCACCGGTTCATGTCCTACGTCCCCTTCGCCGCCTGCCCCGACGACGTGCACACCCTCGCCGAGCCCCTCATCCTCCGCGGCTGCCACCCGCTCCCCAGGCGCCGGTGCTTCTCCCCCACGCCCTCCGCCGCCGCCGGATCCGTCCAGCTCCCCACCGACCCCTTCGCGCCGCTCCCCGACTCCGCCGTCCGCTGGCCGCCCGCGACGGACGCGAAGAAATGCAGGTCCTTCTCCTGCCTGCCGCCGTCGTTGGGGTTCGACGTGGCGCGGACGGAGGCCAGCAAGTTCCTCCGGGCGCGGGGTCCCCTGGACTTGACTGTGCCGCAGCTGCTGCGCCTGGCGTCGATGAGCCGCGCGGGGCCCATCCGGCTCGGCCTCGACGTGGGCGGCGGCACGGGGACGCTGGCGGCGCGGCTGAAGCGGGCGGCGAACGCGACGGTGCTGACGACGACCATGGACCTGGGCGCGCCCTACTCGGAGGCGGCGGCGGCGCGCGGGGTGGTGCCGCTGCACGCGCCGCTGCAGCAGCGCTTCCCGGTCGGGGACGGGACGATGGACGTGGTGCGGACGGGGCACGCCGTGAACCGGTGGATCCCCGAGGCGGCGCTGGAGTTCCTGTGGTACGACTCCGACCGGGTGCTGCGGCCCGGCGGGCTGCTGTGGGTGGACCACCTGTGGTGCCGGAAGGGCGACCTGGAGGGCGTGTACGCCGCCATGCTGCGGAGGCTGGGATACAAGACCATCAAGTGGGCCGTCGCCGACAAGACCGGCAGCGGCGCCAAGGACGAGCTCGTCTACCTCACCGCGCTGCTGCAGAAACCATTCTAGCCAGGTTGCAGATGTTGACCAACCTCGGCAATTACTGGGAGCTCTTGAGATTCACAGCGCATTCTCGTTCGCTCCATGTACCAGAGTGTCGAAAACGAACAGTCGACGTGTCGATGTGAAAGTAACAATCGGCGAGACGCAGTGCAGTTTTGTAGGAGAGTATCCTCAACTTGGAACATTTTAAGAGACTAGTTAAAGTGCCCGTTGCCACGGGAAAACAAGACTTGAAGATAGTTGATTTTTAAATATCCCACACATTCCCCCTCTCCCTCGTATAATCATCCAAAGACCAGCATGCCCTATTTCTATATGTTTTAAACCTTTTTCACTCTATCATGTGTCTCATTCTCTCGTGTTTAGTCTAGGGACTACCCGTCATTTTATCCATCCTTGGAGAAGACAATTATGAACAAATTCAATATGTAAGCATAGTCAATAATAAGAAATGTTTTGTTGGCCCTAAGTCTAAAGTTGTTTTAAAAAGTGTAAGAATCTTGAACAAGAATGCTAAATGCAAGCAACAGGAAATATACATTAAAAATTAAGGAAAAGGTATTAGATAACATATACAAAACTATATTAACAATTTTTTGAATAAAATATAGTATTTTTTAAAGAATATTCTATCACTTTTCCTTGTTTACTTACTCTCTAAGTGTCCATTTGAAGGCCCATGCGTTGTCGGACCCTCAATTCCATTTTTTACATGCTATATTGTTCTCTAACCGTTTCTCCCCTTATGTATTATTTCTTTACACATTTTTAATGTCCTAGATGGTGGATTGCAATTTAAGACTTGCTTTAACGGGAAGAATTTAAGAGCCTAGTCCAGGTTTAACAAAAGGAAGCCTTTTACATTTTGATTGCAACAAATATGAATCAAGAAAAATATGGCATAAATTTTAGCTAAAAAGACAAGCATAGTGTGCAGGGTAAATCTGAATCGACATTTATATAAATGTTGGTTGTAGTTGGCATTCACAATCGATGTTGATTAATCAACATGTTAAAAGAAATAAAACCTTTCAACGGAAAATCAATGTGGACAATTGTACGTGGCAATGCTCCACAGATAGCTTAATATAGATGCTTGTGGACGGCCAAAGAAATCCCCTTACAATGTTGTTCTTGGTTGTGTTTTATTTCTAAGTCTAGTGAAACTGGAGGACTTAAACAAAACATCACTTCTCAGGACACCTGAATGTTTCTCTGTAGTGAAGCAGACTTCGTAAAAGAAGGGGGGAAACCATATATAATTTTCAAAGCAACTTTACCAAAAAACAATCAGTCAAATGATTATGCCTGCATATGAAAACTAAATCAGTATTTTATCTCCCAGTAGGTTTTTCGGGTGGACAAATATGAGGTGTTTGACGTCTGCCAAATCCCAAACTCCTCAATGTTTCAGCATGCACATCCCTAGACAAAACCAGCAGAATTTTTGAAGCTCAAACTGCATTTAGAGTAAACTGATACACCTGACACGCTGAATAAATTTGAATTACTTGACGATTTTCCAAATATCAAACTCCTCAATGTTTCACCATGCACATCTCTCCAAATGGTAGAAAAGAAAGTGCAAGCAACATGATACATCTCATTCGCTCCCCATTTCGAAAAAAGATACATCTCATAGCAAAGTTTAACTGGGAGGAGGGTCACCTTCTTTTCTGAATTACTACCAGCCGCACTTACAGCTCAAATACAACCTTATAAGGAACATTCGTGAACAAGTTGCACATTGCGGAATAAAAGAGTGATTTAACACTTCAAAAGGTGGAGAATGAGCGAAACATACAGCTTGATGCTTGGGCTAGAAAAATAGCATTGTGTTTCGAGTTCGTACATAATGTGGTTTAAAGCATCTGGTGGGTCATCTTCATGTCCACACATATATCCGTCGTCTCAGATTTAGTCACCAGCAAAAAGTGTGAGCACTAAAATATAATTGATCAGAAGCTAATATTACCTCTGATGATGAGGTACCCTGGCTCACTGAACATGAGCAACATCTTACTGTTAGAGTTGTATATGGCATTGTATAGGTATATGTGTGTGTTCCGGTAATATCTACCGTGTGTATTCTTGTTGTACAAGTATTTACCCATATATAATGATGCCAGCCGGTTGGGGCAAACCACGGCAAATAATCTTTTTGACTTGGTATCAGAGCGACCGATCCAACTAGGGTTTCTGTCGGTCCTCCCTCGAGACGCCGCCGCCGCGCGTTCCTAGCGCCGCCGCCGCCTCTCGCCCGTGCAGGCGTCCGCCGCACCAAGCTGCTGTCTTCGCGCGCGATGACGTCCGCGCTGCAGCTCTCCACCTCCGCCGGCGCGTTGGCTTCCGCTTCCGCTCCATCTATCCCCGCCGGCGCCATCATCTCTGTCCCCACCGGTTCCACCCTCAACACCATCACGGTCCGCCTCGACCGCTCGAACTTCCTGCTTTGGAAGATGCAAGTCGTCCCCAATATCGCCGGCCAAGGATGGTACGGCTTCCTGGAAGGCTCGGCTACGATGCCGCCGGCTACGGTCACCGAAGGATCAGGTGCCGATGCCGTGACCAAGCCCAACCCGGACTACGCCAACTGGTTCTACACCGATCAACGAGTCCTTAGCATCCTCGTCGGCTCTATGACGGAGGAGATACTCGGCCACCTTGTCGGCCGCAGCACATCGGCGTCCGTGTGGGGATGCCTTATGACCATGTTCTCGGCTCAGAACAGGGCCGGAGCGCGCCAGATGCGGCGCCAACTGACGTCGGAGAAGAAGCACGATCTCACCGCCGACGCCTACTTTCACAAGATGAAGGGATATGCCGACGCCATGGCCATGGCCGGCCACCCTATCACCGACGACGAGCTGGTGGACTACATCATCGTCGGTCTCGGGCCGCAGTACGCGTCCCTTCAGCACTCGCTAACGGTGCTTGCTGCCGCCGGCGCCGATAACCTCAGTTTGTCGGCGTTCTACTCCATGCTGCTCAACTGCGAGAAGATCAACGAACAAAATTCCGCAGCCCCCGAATTCTCCACCTCCGCCAATGCTGTGTCTAGGCAAGGCGATGCAAACCGTGGGGGAGGGCGTCCGTTCGTTGACAACAACGGGGGTCGCTTCGGCAACCGCCCAACAGGCCAGCCTTCCGGGGGTGGTCAGCAGCAGCAGTCGCAGGGCCAGCGCGGAAACCGCTCCAATCAAGGGGGCGGTGGTGGTGGCGGCAATGGTGGTGGTGGCAATGGTGGTGGCGGCAACAACGGTGGTGGCAAGGGCGGCCGCCGTCGCAATAGGCAGCCCTGCCAAATCTGCACGTACTGGGGACACGAAGCGCTTCAATGCAAACAGCGTTTCAACCAGGCGTTCCAGTACGAGGACAACCGTGCTGGTAATTCTGCCGCCTACCAGGCAGGCACCGGCCAGTCTTGGCTCTTCGACACCGGCGCTACTGATCACCTCACCAACGACATGGGCCGGATGACTGTCCAGGAACGTTACACCGGCACGGACCAAGTGCAAGTCGCCAACGGTTCAGGTTTGTCTATTACGCATGTTGGTCACTCTCGTTTACCTGGTTCATCATCACCTATTGAACTCAAAAATATTCTTCATGTCCCTGGACTTAGCACTAACCTGCTTTCTGTCTATCGCCTTGTGTCTGACAATAATATCTTTGTTGAGTTTCATAAATATTTTTTCTTTGTCAAGGACAAGGTCACGAAGAGAATACTTCTTCGCGGTAGGAGTCGTGGCGGCCTCTACCCTCTTCCTTTCAATCGTGTCTCGGCTTCTGGACGTCAAGCATCTTCTGGCATTCGGCTGTCTTCCGAGCAGTGGCATCGGGTTCTTGGTCATCCTTCGAATAAAGTAGTTCATCAAATTGTTAGCTCCAATAATTTACCTTGTTCCTCAACCACTGAGTCTTCCGTGTGTGATGCTTGTCAGCGTGCTAAGAGTCATCAATTACCTTATAATTACTCTACTCGTGTGTCTACATCTCCACTTGAGCTTATTCATTCTGATGTTTGGGGTCCTGCTTTGCCTTCTTCTGGGGGTTTTAAGTATTATGTGAGCTTCATCGATGATTATAGTCGCTACTGCTGGATTTATTTGATCAAACATAAATCTGATGTTGAGAGTATTTTCTACACCTTTCAGAATCACGTTGAGCGCCTTCTTAATGCCAAGATCCGCTCGGTTCGGTCGGATCGGGGGGTGAGTATCATCGTCTCCACGCTTATTTTCAGCGCACCGGCATTGCTCATCGTGTGTCGTGTCCTCATACCTCTCAACAGAACGGTATCGCCGAACGCAAGCATCGCCATCTTGTCGAGACGGGCCTCGCTCTTCTCGCACACTCTTCCCTACCCCTTCGGTTTTGGGATGAGGCGTTTCTTACTGCTTGTTTTCTTATCAATAGGATGCCTACTCCGGTGATCAATAATGCCACACCCGTTTTTCGCCTTCTGAACATGCTTCCCGAGTACTCGTTTCTTCGCACCTTTGGTTGTGCGTGTTGGCCTAGTCTGCGTAAGTATAATTCTCGCAAACTGGAGTTTCGGTCTCAGATGTGCGTGTTTCTCGGATATAGTCCCATGCATAAAGGCTACAAGTGCCTAGATCGGTCCACTGGTCGTGTCTATATTTCTCGTGACGTTGTGTTCGACGAGACAGTGTTTCCCTATGCTACTCCCGGTGCCACAGTTGATGTGTCTAAACTGCTTCCAGTGTCGTTTCCTCCTGATGAACCAGTTACACAGAGTACTGACACGCGCAATTATGACATCACCTTGTTACCGGCTAATGCACCTGGTTTTGTGGCTAGTTCTCCTGTGCAGGTTTCCGCGCCTTCGGCTTCACCAGTCCACGCCTCGGATCATGCGCCGGCTTCCTCGGCGCCTACACCTGCAGTTCCTTCGGCGGCCCCTCTTTCCGCCACGCCACACCCGATCGACGTCACGCCGTTGCATCTGCATGCCTCGGCTGGCGCACCCGGGCCCGGCTCTCATGCAGCCTCGTCGCCCCGATCGACGTCCCGCTCGGCGCCTGACTGTGTCTTCACAGACACGTCTTCTTCGCCGCCTCCAGCGCCGTCCCCGCCTCGCGCTGCTTCGCCTCCATCGAGCTCTTCCCCGCCGGCCTCCCCAGCTCCCTCGACCTCGGCACCACCACCTCCTGCTCGAGTTATTGTCACCCGACAGCGGAATGCCATCTATCGTCCCAAGGAGTATAAGGATGGTACGGTTCGGTATAATCCGTACCGACGTCGAGCCTTTTTGGTGGAACCAGCGTCTCATCGTGCCGCTCTCTCCGAGCCGGCGTGGTTTACTGCTATGGAAGCTGAGTTCGCTGCTCTTCAGGCTAATCCGACATGGATATTGGTCCCGCGTCCTCCTGGTACTAACATTGTTGGCAGCAAGTGGATTTTCAAAACAAAGTTCCGTCCTGATGGTTCTGTTGATAAATATAAGGCGCGCTTGGTGGCTCGTGGCTTCACACAACAGTACGGTATTGACTATCATGATACTTTTAGTCCTGTGGTTAAACCAGTCACTGTTCGCCTGGTGCTTTCTCTTGCTGTCTCTCGTGGATGGTGTCTTCGTCAAATTGATGTGAGTAATGCCTTTCTCCATGGTTTTCTCAATGAGGAGGTCTACATGCAGCAGCCCCCTGGCTTTGAGGATTCTCAGCATCCTCAGTATGTTTGCAAGTTGCAGCGTGCTCTTTATGGCCTCAAGCAGTCGCCCCGCGCCTGGTACGCCCGGTTAAGTGACAGGCTTCATCAGCTTGGTTTCATTGCTAGCAAGGCGGATACTTCTTTATTCATCTTTGCTCATCAGGGAGTGGTGATCTATATGCTTGTCTATGTTGATGACATTTGTTTTGGCTGGATCGTCTTCCTCGGCTATTGAGCGGCTTGTTGCTACATTGTCTGGGTCTTTTCCCATCAAAGACCTTGGGCGCCTGGAGTACTTTCTTGGTATTGAGGCTGCTTATTCCTCTGAGGGACTGGTATTGTCGCAGCATAAGTATGCGCTTGATCTTTTGCATCGCGCCAACATGGAACAATGTCGGCCGGTTACTACCCCCATGTCGGTGTCTGATAAGTTGGCCAAAGATCAAGGGGATTTGCTCAGTTCGGAGGATGCTTTCAAGTACAGGAGTCTTGTTGGGGGTCTGCAGTACCTTACCCTGACGCGTCCTGACTTGTCGTTTGCTGTCAACAAGGTGTGTCAATACCTGTCGCAGCCCACTACTGCTCATTACGAGGCGGTCAAGCGCATTCTCCGGTATATCCGAGGCACTGTTTCTACCGGTTTACGGTTTCGGCGCTCTTCCTCCACCGGTCTGAGTATTTTTACTGATGCTGATTGGGCGGGGTGTTCTGATGATCGTCGTTCTACAGGTGGTTTTGCGATTTTTCTTGGCTCTAACCTTGTGTCTTGGAGTTCTCGCAAACAACCTACGGTCTCTCGCTCTAGCACCGAAGCAGAGTATAAGGCATTGGCGGATGGTACTGCTGAAACTATGTGGATTCAGTCTGTGTTAAAGGAGCTGGGTGTGTTTCTATCCAGTCCTCCTGTTTTGTGGTGTGACAATCTTGGTGCCACCTATTTGTCTGCCAATCCGGTGTTCCATGCCCGCACGAAGCATATCGAGATCGATTTTCACTTCGTGCGTGAGAAGGTTGCCTTGGGTGCGTTGGATGTTCGTTTCATCTCCACCGGCGACCAAGCGGCTGATGTCTTCACCAAGCCAGCCACTCAACTCACACTACGCCGTTTTAGTTCCAATCTCAACCTTGTTCACGACGGTTTAGATTGAGGGGGGGGTGTTAGAGTTGTATATGGCATTGTATAGGTATATGTGTGTGTTCCGGTAATATCTACCGTGTGTATTCTTGTTGTACAAGTATTTACCCATATATAATGATGCCAGCCGGTTGGGGCAAACCACGACAAATAATCTTTTTGACTCTTACGGTGCACTTAGATCATTGGTCCATGGCTAACATGGTCTATTTCATTTCTCTTGTGATTGGACAATATCCATGCAAGCATCTCCTAATCTTTATCTTCACCCTACTAAAGTGAAGATATTTATTTTAGATCACATGGAATGATAAGCAAAGCAAAAGTATGAAAACACCTTTTAAACTAACTTTGGTGGTATATTTGGGGAGAATCATGAAAAGTAGCAACATTTACATGGAATCACAAAAGTCTAGCAATATTTTCCATACAAATAACAACAGCAAGAATGCGTTTCTCGCATCACATACACTGCCTAAGGAATAAGGATCCATCCTAGCAGATCCATTGTAGAAAATATTTACTTAAATGACCACATGATCATAGCCAAAATAATAGCATCCATACACTACACCATATCAATATCAGATTTTCGATTCATCGTTCTTGTTTATCCTAGGTTAAAATTGGATTGTTTCAAGAAGTTGACTACTATGAACAAGTTGTAGTTGAAAGAAAATGAAATATAGCCAGCACAAGATAACAAGAAAATGGCTTATACAAAATCATCACTACATACATGAAGCTCATATAACCTATTCACACAATTCTAGAAAAAAACTCTTGTATCCTTTTGAAGCAAATTCTCCCGTTTCGAAGTGTGCCACAATATCCAAAAGGTTTGCCCATATATTCAGAGGAATGATCTCATAAAAAAGGTACGCATTTTCAGATGTATCTCATTATTATTGGTTGTCGGACCGCATGCACAACAATCAACTTTCTCATTATTAAACCCATCTCAATTATACTTTGCTCTAGTCTCTACTACACACTAAAGCTAAAGCTATGTATTATTTGAATGGATCTGAAGTGTGTATTCCATATAAGCATTCAATTGAACACATGTGGTAGGAGAGAAGAAGCACTGTTATGCATCATGTTCATTACCATGGCGTAATGGTCACCTCTGACATTGCCTCATCAACGACCACTCAGCCGTCTTCCCACTCCTTTTTTCCCAGGCAATAGCTACGGCCGACTTCTTCAGCCACCGCCACGAGCAGCAGCGATATTCAGCGCAGCAGAGCGGCGTGGGCGACTACATACAAGCCTAACAGAAAGTTTGGATAGTTCAGGACTGCAAAGCAGTTGGCTACAGGAAAAAAGTTGTTTTTTGGCGAATGAACAAAGAGTGTTGTGGGTTTCTTTTGCAAAACAGATGGCTATGGAACATGTGACATTCTGGCCAATTAACTATATGAAACCTGCATCCTCATGAATAAATAGAAATTTTGTTACAGGTGCTTAGAGTCAAACTTAAGTACAATTCATTTTAGCAAGTAAAAGACTTAAAACAGTGCATATCTATCTTTGCAAGCTCATAGCGTCCGGTAAATAAGGAACACCTTCCTCCTTTTTAAGTCAAAGATACATTTATATAAGTAGAAATTTTCAGATCTTTCAACGACCGCCGTAGCAGATGAGGTGGCTGGAATCGCCGTCGATTCGTAGGATCACAGCAGCCTCGGTAGTTGTTGCGGTACTGTTCTTCACGGCTCGTACTGGCGTACGCTACCAAGTACCAACAGGGCTCAGTCCCTTTAGGGCATCTCCAGTAGCGCGACGCAAACGGACGTTGAGCGACCGTTTTCGTCCGCCGTGACCGGAAATGTGTCTGGCACCACCTCCAGCGGGACGACGCAAAGTGACCGGGCCGTCCGCGGAGACGCAAATCTGGCCCAAATATGTGCCTCGGATGCGTCTCCGGCGGACGCGGAAAGTGTCCGCTCGCGTCTGGCGGACGTTTCGTCGGGCCCGCCTGGCAGTGACCCTGCGTCGATGCGTCTTCTCAAAACGCGCCAGCGACTGGCGCCGCTGCGTCGCTTCGGCAGTTTGCGCCACGTTAATGGCGATGTCTCGGCTGCCGAGCGGTCGCCCACCTCCGCCAACCACGTTAATGGCGACGCCACGCGTCCCGCGGCCACCGCATGCCGCCGGCCTATATAAAGGGGGCGCGCGTTCTTCTTCCTCATCCACTCCTCCAAAGAAACCCTAGCCGCCACAAAGCTCGACCGTAGCGCCGCCTAGGTGTTCCTCGCGACGCAGCCAAGCCCGCGAGGAAGTCTATGGCCGGTCCCGCCGGCCGGCGAGGCGGTCGAGGCCGCGGCCCCGGGCGCCCCGTGGCCGGGCGGCGGCCGCCGTGGTGGAGCAGCTACGGCCCCACGCTCGCCGTCGCCTGCGCCTTCCTCGTCCTCGCAGGAGGAGCGCTGTTTCGAGTTCCTCCTCCGCATCGACGACGACCCACTCGCCATCAAGCGGCTACCAGACAAGTTCGCCGAGTTCGTCGACAGCGTCGAGCCGGCGCAGTTGCAGCTACGGGAGGCCAGCTGCAACTTCTGCCGCCGGACCGTGGAGGTCCTGTTCGACGGGCAGGGCAAGATGTACCTGCACACCGGGTGGGACAAGTTCGCCCGTGATCTCGCGCTCGAGCCCGGCTGCCAGCTCACCTTCCTCTACGAGGGGGACGTTGAGATGATCGTCAAGGTGTTCGACGATACAGCCTGCCGCAGGCACTACCACACCGACGAATCCGGCTCGGACACCGATAGTTAGAACGTCGAGTGTTGTTTCTTTGCAGCGAATCTGGCTATGGGCCAGACGAAACAAGTAGTCGAGGTTTCTGGATGTTCTTCCTCGGTAGAACCAACAAGGGCACCATCTCCTCCCGCTGGATTTTCCAGTTTGGGTGATTGGGTGTGCCCTCGAATGTTCTTCCTGGGTAGCGAACATACGGAAATCAACACAACAGGTTTGTTTTTTTATAATTTTATATTTGTGTCGACCATGGCTCAAACTATGTGTTAGTTTGTGTAAACCATGTTCCAAACTATGTGTTAGTTTGTGTAAAATCATGTTTCAAAATGTAATATTTGAAACTATGTTTAATGGAGAAGAGGAAAAAAAGGAAAAACATAAATGTGTCGCCCCGCTGGAGCAGCCCCCAGACGCAAACGGACGCGCGGACAAAAATGGTCATTTTAGCATCCGCAGCGCGACGAAAACGGACGCTAGCGGACATTAAAATGCGTCGCGAAGCTGGAGATGCCCTTAAGAACGCAGTTCAAATATCGACCTTCGGCTCAAATCAACTTTATTTTCTCTAGAGTAGGCAAAGGCGTACATATTTTCTAGAATGCAGAGGTTTAGATACAAGAAACTACCCCGCAAAAAAAACTATCAGTCGCTATGAGCATAGCATAAATTTCATGCCGGCTAGTTCGAAGACAGGCACCAGTGCACCACATAACATGAAAGAGTCTATCCTAAGCTAAACAATAAAGCGTTATATCGCAAGGTCGTCGTTAACTATTGTATCTAAAGTGAGCCGTTAGGAATAGAGGGAAAACTCGGGTAATAATTTTGGAATCGAAGAACATGAAATTTAACTAAAATTTTGGAATCCAAGAGCATCTAGAGGAGGAACATAATCCTATATATAGGGTATATAAGACTTTGTAATAATTGATAGATGTCAATCTTTTCTTAACCAATGGACAATCTCTTTTGTCAAAAAAGGCCGAAGAGTTTTCTACTGAAAAATGCCATATTATCATGACAAGTTTCTTTATTCAGTTTGGTATTCACATGTTGTATTATGCACTCAATCACTACTTGCAATAGACAAAACAAAAAAAGTCTATTGTAGATCATGCCTTTTCATCTCTAGATGATGTTGGACTAATGGTTAACGACAAGGAGGTGTTCTATTGCATGGCGGTTGACCATTTAATTGTTCTGAAAACCTTCACAATCCCACCATTTTTCTCTTTTGACTCGAGTGGCGATGTTTGGTTATGGCCGATGGGAGAAGGAGGCGTGTCTCCACGATTGACTCGTCGGTGTAGAGTGAATATATGCCCATATCCGCGAAGAAGGTGAAAAAAAGCACAAAGGAGAAGAGAGCAGAGCATTGAAGGTGACTAGTGGGATGGACGTACCTTGAGGCCGTCATGGGTGGCTAGTATCATGGATGTGAATTATTTTATTTGAATGTGAGGCGGTGTTCTCGTTGATAATGCGACATGGTGTGATTTCATAATAAATGCTAGATTCAAAAAATGACATCTACATTACACTCGGCCGAGCGCGAAGGACTAGGAGGGAAACATGTTGTTGCATTTTTTTTGAGCTGGTGTTGTTGCAGTCATTGGTGTATTGGGGTGGTTTTTTTTTTACAACTGTGTGGGGTGATGATGGGTCGCTTTAAATGTTTTGGGCTAACAGGCTCTGGGTACATCGGTCAGGGCTAGCAAGGTGGTGTCGTCGCCCCATCCTGTTGGGCTGGGCTGGTCTGCACCTGCACGTGCCATCGCCGCATTGGGCTTGGGCAGTCCCTCCGTCCGCGGCGCACACGTTTCCTCTTGTAGGCAACCTGGCTGCTCCTCCTCCGGCACGGCTTCTTCCACCCGTAGATTGATTTTCCACGGCAAGTATATCTCGCCTCGCCCACGGTGAGCTGCCAACTCCAATTCTCTTTCTCGTTTCTATCGTCCAACTCCAACTCCTCTAGGGTTTTACTTTCATCTACCTCGCCCCGCCCCGCCTCGCCGCATTGCTGTTGCTGCTCTACTTGGCCCCCTCCCCCAAACCCTAACGGAAAGCCCTCTTCAGATTCAGGTCCGCCCCCGCCCACCCCCGCCGTCGTCCATGGCGCTGCAGTACGTGGAGGCGCAGCGGCAGGCGCGGCCGGACCTCGCCGACTGGTACGCCGACCTCGCCGACCTCTACCAGCGCAAGCTCTGGCACCAGCTCACCCTCAAGCTGGACCAGTTCCTCCAGATCCCGCTCGCACAGGTAACCTACCCCCATCTCCACTTCACCCGATGCAGATGTAGGTACTCCTTATTAGATGCGGCGTCAGTCGCCACGCGTCTCTACTCATGTGCCTGTCATCACGCTATAATTCGATTCATAGAGCGCTAATTAGAACCGACTGATTTTGTTTGTCTTCACGGCAATTCGCCTGTTCCTTCTGCTGCTCATGTGCCTGCTATGCTATTATAATTCGATCTAGAGCGCTAACTATAACTGATTGACTGTTTTTTTTGTCTGTACGGCAATTGACCTGCTACGCATGTATCTGCTAGGCTATAGTTCGATTTAGAGTTCTAACTAGAACTGACTGGTTTTTGTCTCTACGGCAATTCGCCTGTTTCTTCTGCTACTCGTGCCTGCCAGCCTATAATTCGATCTAGAGCGCTAACTAGAACTGACTGACTGTTTTTTTTTTTGTCACTACGGCAATTGACCCGTTCCACCTGCAGACGGGCGACACGCTCATACAGCTCTACACCAACTTCATCGCCGACTTCGAGACCAAGATCAACCTGCTCAAGCTCGCGCAGTTCGCCGTGGTGGCCTCGCGCCAGTACGCCGACAAGGGGGCCGCCGTCGCCTTCCTCGAGGGGGTGATCGCCAAGCTCCGCGAGACGAGGGAGCTGCGCATCGACGAGCCCATCCTCCACGTCAAGATGCAGATCGCCGCCATCCACCTCGACAAGGGCAGCCACAAGGAGTGCAAGAACCTCCTCGAGGAAGGCAAGGCCACCCTCGACGGCATGACCGATGTCGACCCCACCGTCCACGCCAGCTTCTACTGGATCTCCTCGCAGTACCACAAGTCGCTCCAGGAGTTTGCAGAGTTCTACAAGAATGCGCTCCTCTTCCTAGCCTACACCACTGTTGGCACCCTCTCGGAGCCGTTCAAACTGGTCAGTTTTTCTCAGTTAACAACAACACCAATCGTAGTACAGAAGAAACCATTTTATCGAGTTCATATTTGTTTTAGTTTGAAACGTGCCAGGGATGTTAATTCTACTGATGTTTGATACGTATTGGCTTGCTACAGGACTTGGCATTCGATCTCTCTCTTGCAGCATTGCTGGGGGACAACATCTACAACTTTGGGGAGTTGTTAGCTCATCCTATTGTAAGTACCGCTTGCCCTTTTTGTTTGTCAAATGAAGTATTGCTTGCTTGTGCACACTTTTGTTGTTCCCTACCCCTTATTGACACATTGGTAGTTCGCTATGTGTATTGCTTATGTCAACTATTCCACTTGCTTCTGGATGCTGTTACATGTATCTTCCCACATACTTGATCATCCTGACTGCCAAATAACAATTACTTTTGAATTCTACCCTTCAAGTAGCAAATGATGGATTTGGAGTTACACCGTAACCGTGTGCCTTACATAGTCAAATACTAGCACTATTAATTGTTGAGTTATCATCGGCAACTGCGTCAATTGGTCTATGCAGTTATAGGCAAGCAATAAAATCTAAGCTGTGGAAAAGTTTGACAAAATAGTTGAGAAGTGTTCGTATACAAATATACGTGCACTATATTTACTTATCTACCATGACTGTCAGTACGAAGAGTTCTTTTTGGTTTGCATAAATGTAGCAAACTAGGGAGAACCTTTTAGTTGGGCATGTAATTTGGATATACCACTACTATCACTGTGCAAGACAAGCTGACTCATAGAACATTAACACTGTTTCATCTAGATTTGAGTTAAACTTACTTATCTGAAACTTCTTATGCCTGAATATTGAAATTGCTCTTATTTGTAGATCAATAGTCTTACTGGGACCAAGGTGGAGTGGGTGTATCACATGTTGGAAGCATTTAACACAGGCAACCTAGTTCTTTATCAGGAGCTTTGCAGAGTCCACAATGCTGCTCTTAGTGCACAGCCTGCATTGGTGCAGAATGAACAAAAGTTGCTTGAGAAGATCAATATTCTGTGTCTGATGGAGATAATCTTTAGGTACTATTTCTGGGCTAGTACTTATCAATATGGCCTCCATTTACTATGTGTTTTTTTACTAATGTTTTGTGTTATTTGGCATTCTGTAGCCGGCCATCAGAAGATAGAACTATCCCATTAACTGTTATTGCTGAGCAGACCAAGCTTTCAATCAGTGAAGTGGAGTGTCTCCTTATGAAGAGCCTCTCGGTAATTCTACGTCCTACATTATTCTGCCTCAAGATTTCCTTTTCATGTTCACTGAAACTTTCCTTCTGGATGGACTAGGTTTACATGTTCTTTGTGTATTTTGTCATATTTATACCTCTTGTCTTAACTTGAAGTATTTTGTGGTTGTGGAGTCAGAACCCAACACATGTTTAGATGGTCAATGGTTGTGGAATAGCAACGGTTTTAGTAGCCTGTGATGTGTGTCTTGATCAGTTCTTCTCTTTGCTTGTGATGTACTCCCTCCGTTCCAAAATAATCAATGTGCTAGATTTGTCCTAACTCTTGAGTCAAACTTCTCTAAGTTTGGCCAAAGTTATTATAAAAAATATTTCAATATCCACAGCATCACAGTATGAAATTTCATTGTATGATTATTGTACTCCGTAATAAAACTAAATTGGTGTTTTCGATGTTGATGTATTTTTCTACAAACTTGGTCGAACTTAATTTAGTTTGGCTTAGGACAAAACTAGAACGTCGATTATTTTGGAACGGAGGGAGTACTGTTAAGGGATTATTAAAAAAACTCCCTCTGACCTAAATTAATCGACATAGTATATGGCTGCGTCAATTAATTTGGACCAGTGGGAGTATTGAATTTTGATTGCAAATGCTTATAGTGTCTGTCTATTGTCTCATTACTTACCATCTGTTTCAGAATGATTGATGCTCACATCTGTTCCAGTGTTTGTTTCTATAGTCTGTGTATCACACATATCCACATGAAAATTTACATATTTCTTCTTTATTGTAGGTTCATCTTATTGAAGGAATAATCGATGAAGTTGAGAGCACCGTTCACGTCTCATGGGTACAACCCAGAGTACTTGGAATCACACAGGTGAAGGCATTGCGTGAGCGCCTCGACTCATGGATCGGGAAAGTGCACACCACGCTGTTGTCAGTTGAGGCTGAAACCCCAGATCTCGTTGCGGCATAACTTGGCAAAAAGCTTTTGCAATACGTTTTGTCGCTTTGGTTGTCAAGCAAGCAGCGGTGTAAAAGGAGAGATGTTCTGGCTGTGATCACTATTGAGAACCTGGCTTGCCTTGGGCATCCTATTGATCTAGACTTGTGAACTCTTCATTATCCTCCCAAGTCTTTACGTTGCAGGTTTCAATGTTGACAAAGTATCACGGATTGAAAATGTCATACTGGTAGAGAGTGTCCCTGTAGTTTTTTCAGTCGAATTTTACAATGTAATCAAGCGGATTGTGTTTATTTATCTTTCTCTTGTGTTACGTTAGACATGAATGCAGGAAAATCTTTGATTTTCGTGTTCTTTGAATAGCTGTGCCTAACTTTGAGCCTTGTTACTTCTGGTATGGTTTGGCCTGCTACGGTTTCCTCAATTGGGTTTGACTAAACATCTCTGGCTTCCTGAGTTAGTATTGATTCCTGAACCTAATCTAAAGCTATAGTGCTCTGCACGCGTTCATCCAAATGCATTGCTACATCCTCAGGGGTTCAGCAATCAACAAATTAGATACGATTTACTAATATACATCTCTGGTATGGTTCGTTTGTATATTTCATCCAAATCACTTATATTGGGAGTATGAGTAGATCTCTCATATGCAAGGTTCATAGTAGACAGTAAGTATGTATGACTACTGGGTTTGATCATTTGAATCAACTATGTGGTGATTACTACCACCATATAACACATACATATAGTTCCGAATATCATACTGCTTCCAAAAATGTGATATGAATTCTATATACTGTTACTTCCAAAATTGAAATACGAATTCTATGCTGTTTTCTAGACACTCGTGTGTGCTGGGAGGTTTTTCCCGTTTCAGCCCTGCTCCTCCTCCCGTAGCGCCGCCGTGCCCGTGCCGGCGGCGTTTGCTTGCTTCGTCCTCGCTGTGACTCAGTAGGTATCCCCAAACTGCAATGCCAGCCTCTCCGTCCCCGCGCACTCGCTGCTTCTATGCTCCACGCCGCACGGAGGCGGACACCGCCGCTCTCTGCCAGGTTCGCCGCCGCCGCCTTCTTCTCCGCCAAGCCCGATCCCCAGCCGCCTCCTCTCTCGCCGCGGCTCGTCGAGGCCGCCGTCTCCCGCTGCCCCTCCGACGCCCTCGCCGTCACCTTCTTCCTCTGGTGCGCCCGCCGCCCCGCCTACTTCCACCCGCCCTCCTCCTTCGACCGCGTCCTCCCCGCCGCCGCGCGCCTCGCCTCCCGCCTCCGCACCGCGCCCGCGCTCCTCCACGAGCTCCACAGCCTCGGCTGCCCCATCAGGCCCCACACCTTCCTGCTCCTGCTCAGGCTCTACTGGCGCGGGGGCATGTACCCGCTCGTGCTCCACCTGTTCGACCAAATGCCCCTCTGGGGCTTCCACCACAACGCCTTCGCGCGCAACGTCGTCCTCGACGTCCTGCTCAGGACAGGCTGCGTCGACGGCGCGCTGCGCTTCCTAGGAGACAACCCGTCGCCCAACTACCTCACCTACGCCATCGTCCTGACCCATCTCTGCAGAGCTGGGGATTGGCCAGGGGTGCGCGCATGCTTCACGGCTATGCTGAGCCAAGGTTTTCTCCCGAGTGCCGCTTCCCTCGCCTCGGTTTTCGCCTGCTGCAGCAAGGCTGGCGCAATGCACGAGCTGCTGCAGTTGCTGTCGTACGCGCTGGTCTCGGGCCAGCAGCTCACTTCGGCCATGTGGACATGTCTCGTCGCTCGTATGTGCTCCGAGGGAAGGCTAGACGAGGCCTGTCGGATGCTGGGAAATATGATGCGTTCTGGCTCGTCTCCCACGGTGGTGACTTACACACCCCTCATCAGAGGTCTCTTCCGAGCTGGGAGGCATGCCAAGGTCGGCCAGCTTTTGGGGTCCATGGCGTCCAACAGCTGCAACCCAGACCTTGTTCTGTATAATGTTCTGATGGACTGCATGATGAGGGAGAAGAGATATCATGAGGCCATAGACATTTACCTGCATCTTCATGGGAGCCAGATGAAGCCGGATGCGTACACTCTCTCTACTTTGGTTCAGGTATTGCAGTTGTCACGGAACATACATCTTCTTCCTAGGTTGATCTTTGGCACGAGAATCTCCTACGATCTTGTGGCTTGCAATTCTGTGATGAGTGCTCTGTGCAAGTCCGGGTTTCCATCCGAAGCCCTTCAGTTTTACATTGATATGATCGGTTTGGGCATCACGCCAGACAGCTACACTTATGTTGGATTGGTGGACAGTTTATGTGAGCTCGGAAGGATAGATCATGCGATCAATGTCTACCGCAATGTTGTCATAAGCAATCCTGACTCGGACGCCTACGTTCATGCAGCCATCCTCCGTGGTCTTGTTAGAAGGGGCCAAAACCATATGGCGTATAGAATTTTCAGGGAGGCTGTGCGTCAAAATTATGCACTTGATGTTGTGTGCTACACCACTGTTCTGCATGGTCTTTTCCGAGCTCGTTTGGTTGAAGAGGCTCGTGATTTGTTTGACAAGATGAAGGATTCAGGAATTATTTCCAACACTTGCACGTACAATGTAATGCTTCGTGGACTTTGCAGAACCAGGGATATGCTTGCAGTCACACAGTTACTTACAGAAATGGAATGTGCCGATGTTGAGATGGATAGTATCTCATTCAACGTGCTAGTTGTGCTCTTAGTGAAGTTGCAACGTATCAGTTCGGCAAAAGCTTTGATCAGAGAAATGCTCAACCTAGGCATGAAACTTAGCACCAAAACTTGTTGGTTAATCTCTCAGTCAATTGGTCATAGATTCGTCTTGGAGGATACTACCATTGCTGAAAGTGAGGGATCTGACTCAACTAGTGATCTGCTTGTATGCTCAGCTTCATAGTCAACTGTTAGACTGAACAAACATTCTTTATCTGGTATCTATTAATGATGCAGACAAAATACAAACTACTAAAGGCTGGACAGGCCCTAATTGAAGTCCTGCCACGCAGAGGTGCTTGCTATACCATTTCCCCCCCTTGTAGCGTCCAACAGAATATACAATTATTATTGAAGAGATCTTTACCTTATAGCTACAGACCTTTTGAGTATCATCGTTCCATTATGTTGATATATTTAAAGATCTCCTTAATCTTTTGGTTCAACTCAGATGCAGGTTGGTGAGACATATGAGCTGTTTGAATTAACAGAGAATGAAGCTGTTTGTTCTTATCAATATTGTATTGTTCCATGACACGATGCCGCAGTTCTCTATTTCAAGAGGCTTACACCTAAATGATTTTGCCAAATGGCCCATGGACTAGATTTAAAAGGAACTGCAGGTACACTTTACTTGTTTCGCTACAGAAATTTTCAGACTGCACTTGTATGCACTCTAGAGGATACAGTTTAACCAAGTACCATTGCTACAACTATTTGCAACTTTGCAATTCAGGAATTTTGGAGTCCATATTCGTTAATAAACATTTCATGAATCGACTGTTTTTCTAAAGAAAATGGCGTATCTGCATCCATTTTAGCACTATCATACTATATATATTTTTATTTTTATTTTGAGCAACAGGCAGGAACATTCACTGCCTATCCATTAAGGAGAAATATAGAACAGCACAAACATTTCAATATAACTGCTACAGCTATTTATTGTCGCTTCTGTGAAATAAATATAAGCCTGAATAGTATGGAGTGGTCAGCCGTAACTCTGAATTGTAGGAAGTTGTTATTTTGAAAGAGTGAATAGTATGGAGTGGACTTGTCAGCTATGACAATCATATTTTCTCAGGAAACAAAATAAGACTTGTGACTAAAGAATGGCATTGAGCTCAAGTGTGAGATTGTGTAATGTAAATTATTAACATACTGACAAAACATTACACTTGTTTGCATGTCTTCATCATCTGTTTTAAGCACATGATCCAAAGCAAGCTTTACAAAAAATTTAGGGAAAAAAATCAGAAAGAGGCAAAAATAGTGATAGTACGCTAGAGATAATCCTATATCAATTGTTGTGACGAACATGATCTGGATTCAACTGCAGATGAACCCACCATGTAATGCAGAATGTGGTTCATATGGTGCTCTTCTGGCCTGCTGCAAACTGTTCTTCATGTTGTACTATTGTCTTTGGCAACTAGTCTGCGAATCCAACAAGAGCTATGAAGCTTCAGCATGAATTGGGTCAAGGGAAAGTGAATGACCCACCACCTAACTGTGAGTTGGCAGCTGCTGATGGAGGATTGATTGCGATCCAGAGCAATGAAATAGTGATGGAAACTAGTCCAGCCCAGACATACACAATGGTGGGTGTCCTGCCTCTCCTGCCCATGAGCCCCTTTGCAAATGGATATAAATGGGCAAGCACCCAGAAGCTGAAAAACACTCCACCAAGAAGCTTGCTCCATTGAGGAATTGTGCTGTAAATTGTCCGGCTGAAGCCAACAGCAATAGCAACAAGGTTGATCATGATGATCGTGAGAGGTGGTATCATCAATGAAGTCCACTTCACTTCATAGAGGTCTGCAAATTCATCATCCACATCATCGCTCACTGTCTTTGATGTGAGTGTGAATGAGATCTCAATCCCTGCAACAACTTTCAGTAACCCTTGCATAACTGCAGCTAGGTGAGCACTAGTTCCACCAATAAGCCAGAATTGTTCATTCCTCCACCACTCTTCAAGTGCAATCCCAGACCACTTGATCTCCAACATGGCCAGGAGACATAGTGTGACAGTGATGATAAGTAGGTATACCAGGAAGGTGACATTGAGTGTTTGCACAATGAACTGCCCTGAGAAAAGGGAGAGTGCTGGAAGGAAGCAGTATACAATGAGGAAGATGGATGTGAAGGGGTATATGCCAACATTGAGGTATGCGATCCTTTGTAGTACCTGTTGAAACAGAAAAGGTTTGTCAGATTTTCAGTGAGTCTACATTAGTAAGGAATAGAAAGTCTTGAGGGACATAGTTACATATACCTTCATTTTGGAACTGGCAAGCAATGCATTGTTTCGAGAGAAAAAGATCTCGACAGAACCAGTAGCCCACCGAAGCACCTGGTGAAGGCGATCTGTGAGATTGATAGGGGCGGTACCACGGAAGGCATCACGCTGCGTGACACAGTACACTGACTTCCATCCACGATTATGCATACGGTACCCTGTCACAACATCCTCAGTGACAGATCCATAAATCCACCCCACACGAATGCCCCACTCTGTCTTCTCCTCATACCAGCATGAAACCACACTGATTGCTTCTGCCACAATGGATGCATCCAGTAGTTCACGTGGAATTGTTAGAGCACCAGGTGGACGCCCATTCTTGACAGATGGATGATCAGCCAAGGGCCTTCCCTGGAACTCTGCTACTGGGATGGAGTCAATCAGAAAGCTTGAATTTCCGAACTTCTTCGGGAATGTGGCAAGGTTCATGCTGTCCCCATCAAAATCACCCATACGGAGAGCCATTGTCTCCTCGGGGTTAGCATTGGAAGCAGATGTCTTGCGGCGTCGTGGGAGGCAGCAACCACAAAAGCCTGGGCTGTGATCCTTGGAACGAGGTGGGTCAAAACCATATAAGGCAATTCGGCGGAAGAGGCATCCAGTACCAACATACACTGGTCCTTGCAGACCATCAAGAGCACGCATGTTGATATCAAAGAAAACAGTATTGTGGTTAGCATATCGGTCAGAAGGGTCAATTCCTTCAAACCGCTGAGGGAACTGCACGTAGCACAAGCGGTCACCACCACGGTCCATCATGAAGCACATGCCCTCCCTGAAGGCCTTTGAGTTGTAGACGTAGTGATCACAGTCAAGATTAAGAATGAAGGGACCATTCGACATGATGGCAGATGCACGAACTAATGCGTTCATGGCACCTGCTTTCTTGTTGTGATCATATCCCGGACGTTTCTCTCGTGACATGTACACCAGCATTGGAAGTCTTGTATCCACTGCTGAAAAGTCAAGAGATGACTTTTCAATGTTCCCATACATTGGCATGTCCCTTGGTGGTTTCAGCATAACCTGTGATAGAAGACAGATCATGTAAATAGCTAAATATAGGTTTATACCAGAAATAGTTTTTATGTGATCATCATTGAACCGGTACCTGTATGATTCCTGCATGATCTCCTCGTGCATGATCTTGTGACGAATGAAGCCATGTACCAGGCCAGTGAGTGCTATCAGCCATCCATGTTGCCTTGGGAATCTTCACTGGCTGAAATTGCTCATCGCCTCCAGCTTTTATCTTTTCCCTCTGAAGGTTCATTGCCTGGATTTCCTCGCGGGCATGGTATGCATCAGAACGGCGCCGAATGGCATCTGGCAAGCCATTAACACGGACCTTGAACTCGTCATACTCACGCTTGACCCTTCTCCTGTCCTTGACAAAGTCGGCCTTCACCTTATTCTTGAAAGGATCTCTCTTCAGGTTGAAGTAGCTGTCTGGATTCCTTGGTTCAATGTCATGCTTCCTGCAGAATGGCACCCAGAGATTAGCAAAGCTTGCTGCTTCAGCCATCGCCTCGAAGGTTAGCAATGCTCCCCCATCATCTGACACATAACATGCAAGCTTATCGACAGGGTAGTCAACTGCAAGGATGGAGAGAATTGTGTTCGCTGTGACCAGGACTGGCTCCTTCTCTGGATCAGCAGTTGACACGAAGATATCAATTCCTGGGAGATCAGATTTGCCTGTTGGATTGTTGGGTGTTGGTGTCTCAAATTTTTCCTTAAGCACAGAGAGATCTGTAGCACGGTTAATAGGACAAAGCTTTGGAAGCTGGTCTAACACCCATGAAAATGCGAACCAGAGCTCACAAACAATTGACATTCCCCAGAGCCAGATAGCATCATTATTAACATGCTTAATACGCCACATGAGGAAGAAGGCCAGTGCAACCAAGCGGATGAGAACAAGAAGCCTGCAAGCAAGAGACAGTTCAGACAAGAGGAAGGTATCACAACATGGCAATACACCTATGAATCTATGTAAGCTTGGGATCTCCATATTATCTTTTCAGTTGCAATATGTGAACTTTCAACAGTTATGTGACAGAACACATTTAACTAGTCCATGTACACATGCTATGGTCTCTGGAAGCAATTTACAAGCTCACTTTATACAGGCACACTTTTTAACTACTCTGTCTACACATATTATGATCTTTGACAGAAATGAATGACTCAATCAATATGTGCATTTTATTGGCAGCGAAGCTAATTGGTATTTACTGGGCTTCCTTCTAGCGAAACCAATTGGTATTTACTTGAAATTTTAAGATTAACATCGTCTGGCTCTAATCCTTTTTTAACAACTGAATAGTGTGGTATTGCTATATATAAACATTACTAGGAGTGGGGCTAGTGAGACATGAATGCAAAATTGCAGTTCTGTTAGTTTAATGTAAATTGATTCATATTTCTTGTGATGGTGGATAAGCTTATTTCTTCCTGGTTAGGCATTAACCTGTACATAGAACTGTAGATTGACAGGTAACAGTAATGACACTTGTTTTCAGAATAAAATGGCACCTGTAAGGACTGATGACACCAGCTGGAATCTGGAGCTTGCGGGTGAGTGGCCGCCATGGTTTGGTCATGAGCTCCTTGGGATGCCCTTGCATCCCATTCCCAGCATCATCATCCACATTGTCGTCTGGCCAAATGGCATTACCATAGCCATACGTCCCCTTGGTCTCGAAGAGCCAGCGGTTATGGTCAAATTCACCAGACTGGTTGGTGCCCTGCTTCACCAGAGACAGGCGCCTCTCCATCTTTCCCCCTGGTCCTTGTGGCAGCGACAGAGCCCTTGTCAGCTCATTGTTGGAGTTGGAGAGGACTTCCTCCCAGTCGGTGTACTTGTAAAGCTCTTTGCACCCGGGGCAGACACCGCCGTTACCCTTGACAGCGTCGGTGAAGCAGTCGACGCAGATTTTGAAGTCACACTCGCAGGGGAGGATGTCCTCTCCGCGGCCATTGCGCATGATCTTGCTGTCGCACCCCTCGACCATGCAGGTTGAGCCCTTGGGGCCACGACGACCCATTTCGGTGTCGGGCCCCTGCTTGTCCATGACATGGGCGCGAGTGACGCTGTTGAAGCCGCCGGTGAAGAGGGAGCTGGAGACGTACTGCTCGTCAGCCTTGCCATCCTCCATGGGCTGGTTATCCGGCGTCATGGGGAGGTGGACATGGTAGTCCTGGAAGTCGACACTGCTGATCTCAGAGTCGAGGTCGTCGCGCGAGTAGCTGATGAACCGCCCAGACTCGGTTCGCCGCCCAAAGACGACCTGCGGTCCTGATGTTGGCGCGGTCGGCGGCTTGCCGGAGCCGCTGTTCTTGAGGATCCCCTTGGACCCCATGGCCTCTTCAGTACGTGCTCTTTACTTTGACTCTCCTCTTCCTCTTGTTTCTTCTACGTTGCTGTTATCTTCTGGCTGATCTGCAGAATGAACATATACCGAAACAAAAGGAAACCATTGGCATGAGTATCGCTGTAGGAAGACATATTAGGAAAGCATAGTAGGAAACAAATCACAATTGATAGACCATAATTATCAATAAACGCGTCATCCTAGCTGGGTAATGCAGAAACGAAGATTTTGGTGATTCTAATTAATGGTGGTTTCCCTTTTCGTTTCCAGAAACAGGGGGAGAATAAATGGCAAGAGTATGGTGCCTAGTAAGGCAAATGATCAATCAGAGAGAAGAATCGAGGAGGCAGAGCAAGAATTGACGAACCTTTTCCTCCTCATCTGGCGCGATGCATTCTGCGGCAATGGCAATGGAACAAGGCTTGGAAAGTAGTAATGAGGAAGCGCATACACGCCCATTGTTATTTGAATGGTTCCAATCAACCAACTGGAGTGGAATCGAAGAGGTGACTGGGGAGGCGCCAAGGAGAGGGGCGCACGATGCCTCGGTGCTCCATGCATGATTCAGGAGAACATACTACTACTACATGCAATCAATCATTCTCGTTCATACTGATGGCTTCCTGATTGCCTCGTTGCTTACTTATGTCTCATCATTCTAAGGTAATTGTAAATTAGTTTTGTTCACACCTGAGTCCTGACACCTGCTATTACTATCCTTACTGTAGCTTGGTTTTACTTTCTCCAGAGTCAATGCCTACACTCCTGGACTCTGACCGCGTTTGTTTTCCTCAAAGGTCCATGACGACGTGCAGTGAAAACTTGGAACGAAAGATCTGTAGTCAATCCGGCAGCACACGGACACGGTGGGTAGCTTCGTGCAACAAACGTCCAGGCTCGTGGTCAAAGTATCAAAATGCATCGTGCCCGCCACTCCGAGTCCTCACTGACAGCACACACCCTGCAATCCAACCTCTAAATTCCATGCATAGACAAATATGCGAAAATGCATATACGAGAGTATTTTGTAGTGGGGAAATATATGTATAAAATAGATTTATTTTTAATAAGCTCTACATGCAAATCATGCAATTTTCGAGATCTCATGTTTCTGACGTTTACTTTTTATTCTATGCCATTCCATTTTTGACGCCGAATTATATGCTAGAGTTGATGCTTGATTGCTCCTCAATACCAGTCTATCAACCACGCAGTTTCCGTAACTAAGAGTATATTCTTAGTTGTCTCCATATTTCCTAGAGCGAATATCTGGATTCCATGAGAGCAGTAAATCAAAACAAATACTGAACAAAATAAAAATTTCAGAACAAAATCTTGCAAGATGTATGTAGTATGTGCATGGAAAATTTGAAACAATTTTTTTCGATAAAGGAGATATATTTATATTGCGAAGGTACCAATTACACCCTGCGCATGCACCAACAAGATGTCCAAAACCATCAGGGATGCACACAACCAAGAAAGAAAAAAAGATAGAAAAGAAAACAAATGCTCTGTCGCGGTGTTGAGTACTCACAAAAGTAGCACTCTAACCACAACCGAAGACAACACCCGAACTACAACGAGATTCTTCAAAAGCAACGTCTCCAAGAAGAAAACAACGCACAAGTGTTATCGTCGCTCGATCGAAGATCTTCGAAGATCTTGAGGTTTCACCCTGGAGAAAGTCCGATTTTCGAAAACAATACCTTCAACAAGGCTATTGCCAGGTACAACCAAGGCCAGACATTGGGTTTTCACCCTGCAAATCGTGACTCGGTACTCGAGGAGTACCACCAAGAATGTAGTCGTATGTGCTGCCACCCCCGCTTGCCAAGGCTGATGCTGCAAACGCCAAACACCTGACACATAGGGAGAACATGTGTTGCATTTGTCTTCGTCGCAATCAGCACCCTCTCTGCCAATACCAACCTCCGATCCACCATGACTCTCTCCACCTTTGTCAGTTTTATGGAAACCTATATTAAGACATGTCTCATGGCATCAACAAGAAGGTGAAGCTTCGGGCCTCGCCCAAATAAAGCCACACTGGCTGAAGAAAAGGATGCACATGATCGCATCAATTCCCCTCTAGATATCCAATAGCCCCCTACACCAAACTGCGGAAATCTATGAGAGGAAGATGGGAACTCACCGGCGGCAAGATCGAGGAAGCTGACATTAAGCAGACCAGCGACTTGTCGCAAAAATAGCATTAGAGCCAAATCACCATTCTTAGATCCAAGCCAGCAGCCCCCACGTCGTCTGTAGGTTCCCTTCGGGACCGGCCGCCCCAATCCCCACCGGTAACCCGAATGCTCGGCCAGCAGCTAGGAAGGCGACCCATGCTGCGCGAAGCCTAACGACGTCGAGCACGCCGGAGGTGAGCCATCACCACACCATCAATACGGGGTTGCGCCTCCGCGCCGCCACCACAAGACCACGTCATTGTGATCCTCTCCTAGTGCCATGTCCCGGCCGGCAAATGCGATCTCCGCTGCCATCCGCCATGGGAGGACCACCACCATCTCCTGATAGTGGAGCCCCGCTCCCATCCTTTGCAACTATGGCCACGCCGTCCGGGGCGACACATCCATGTGACCGAGGGGCTCTCCACGGGGGAGATACCGTTGTGTGAGATGACCGCCCCGCCGTTGACCGGAGGGCTTTGACCGCCAACGTCCTTGGGTGGCTACGAGAGAGACAAAATGAACAGGGAACAACACAAGGACTTGAACTTTCACTGTGTTAATTTTATCTTTTTTTTGTGGAGGCTAGATACCATCGTATTTCCTTGAAATTTCTCGCATTAAGATCAAGGCAACATATAGTAATTTGTTTCATTTTTTTCTGAAACTTACAAATATGAATTTTTGGAGCGTTTGAAAATCGGCTTCATGAGTACCTGAGACCAACCACGTATTATCGCATATCTCCAAGCATTGTCATCCATAAGTTGATGGAACTTCATTTTTCACTTCTATAGATCCTTTTTTTTCTTTCATACATCTACATATCGATGCCTAGTACATATGCATAAATTTTCATTGTATTATGTTTCCGTTCGTGACCTACAACAAAGAGACAAATGTGAAGACCAAAATGAACTTTTTTTTAATGCCTACTTACCACCACATTTTGGTGATTTTCGTGTAGCCAGAAATACAACGTATTTTTGAACAATATATTTTAGATGTCTATATAAACCATCCTCATATAGTTTTGAACACGACTTTTTATTTCTGGAAAACACCGGCTACATGTAGCCTGGGTTTTATATATGTCCACGCTCAAATGGTAACGCCTAGGTCAACTCAACAACATGCATGGCATTACTTCACACATGCATCCTGCCCGCGAGTTGCTTACACGACTAATCTCGTTTCCAACTCGAGTTTGTGCACCTTGTCTTCGTACTCCATTGGAATATGCATCTTGCTGGGTATACTTTTCTTTGGGTCAAATTCTGACGCACTTGCCCCCATCAGCATTCGTCGCTAGATTGTGCCAGTGGTTCATGACCACGACAACAATGTGAGATGTGTTTCTGTAGAAGGGTTTTGGGAACCCAATTGCTAATAAGTGCTCGGGTGCTCGTTTGCTTCTCCGAGCCCTTGATTCTCGTCCGTTCGATGGATCCTGATCCACGCGTACGATGATCGTTCCTACAGTTACTGAAAGCAACATCGGTGCCTTGCCCCGATTGCCTTCTTCCACATTTCTCTCCCGATTCAACACCACCCCTCCGCCGCCGGCCTCAACCTTCGCCGCCGCGGCGCCGCCGTCTCCACGAGCTCCAACATGTCCCCCCACCTTAGGCCCTCCTCCCCTCCCTCCACACCTACTCGCGAGCGTCCTTTTCCCCGACCTCCCACCCACCCGCAGTCGATCCCCTTTCAGTTCCCCCTCTATCTCCTCCGTCCCCTCCCTACCTGAAGCCTTTTGCGGGAGGCAAAGCAGCAGTAGGAGGGGATTCAAGGACCTATCACGTCGCGTGCGGGGTGATGGTGTGGTGGTCGGCGACAGGGGAGCAGCGCTCGCGCGTTGGGCGTGGCGCTCGGAGACGAGGAACAGCGCGGCGTGGCAAATTGTCAAATCCACCCGGATCCTGATGCTATAGAGTGGCTCCAGCGAGCTCGAGGAGCTGGGCAGAGAGCGGCCCGCGCGCGAGGCCAGGCTGCCCAGGCACAAGCGCATGTACGAGGAGCAGCGCCGCATGCTCTACAACCATACCTACAACCTCACGACGGCCTCAAGGACGAAGATCGATGACAGGGTGTCTATCGAGTACACAAGGTAAACCCCTATGCACAAACCCCCAGTTACGCGCTATTGATACTGTAGAAAATCAAGGAAAATCAATCCATGTCTATTTTCGTCCCAAGGCTCTGTGGATTCATCTCGTAGTGCCCATCCCCCGCACGATTTTATTGTTGTGCATGTACCGCCTCCTGGTGATTTCGGGAGGACATTTATGTGCAGATTCAGGTTTAATAGGACCATGGCTAGCGCTATCACTTTGTGGTACTCACTATTAGGTAGAACATTGACATACCAGATACGTCCAGATCTCCCCGTATGTTCAGGTTTCTAGGTGCCATAGGCAATTTACTTCAAATTTTCAGATACACTTTGCTGATATCTGCATAGTGCACAAAAATAGGTTTCTCGTTTCATATACACAGTAAATCATCAACCTGTTTATCTCATGTTTATGTTGTAATTTTTGCCTAAAACGTATACTCGAAACATTTGTACTGATTGTTTGATTTTTACCTGTAGACAACCAGACAGATTTAGTTGCTTAACATATTGACATGTTCTTCGTGGTTTTATATTCATGACGTGCATCTACTTGCTTACGGTTAATAATTAATATGACCAAAGTTGAATGTTCCCACGAGTACTGCAAAGATGTGTAGATCCAATGATTTTAGTGTTTCATAGGTCATAGGAAACTTACTTCAAGTTGTTTATGTCATGCCACATATGTCCTTTTTATCTAAATAACAGCTGAATACCTTCGGTATACTGCTTGTTTACTTCTTGACTGTAGTCAATCAGACAGATCACAATTGCTTTCCTTTATATGCAGGCCAGGAAGTTCATCTCATGCTATAACTAAGTTGCTTTTCTCAGCAAGCCTGAGTTTACTTATAATTTAACTAAGTTGCCTTTTGTTTTCTGGCTAAGTTGTTTTACCGCCATCTAAACTAAAATTTTGAATTCACAACCAAATCCCCATCAGTAGTACTCTGTTATAAGTTCTTTTTCTCAACTCGACGTAACTAGATTGTCGCTGGTCGATAGCAGACTTGTCGTCGTGTAGTTCTGAAGATATACATGCAATGTACTTAAGTTTCTTATGGCACTTAATTAAGTGATTAGACATATTAGTCTAAGTTGCATACTGGCCCTCTTTTAACTTCGTTTTTTCACATATCCATGAACTCAGTTGTTCTGTTTATCCTCTCTTTTCTCAGTTAAGTTGTTTTGTCAAAATTCTGAAGTTGTTTCTACCACTTAATTAAGTTTATTAGACATCTTAGACTAAGTTGCATACTGATCCTTATGTAAGTTTTATCATTACTATCTTATGCAAATACCACTGCGATTACCCAATTCAAGTTGCCTCAACGTTTTTTGTAGCCTAGATAATTGTACAAACTAAGTTGTCTACAATGGAGTGGTTCTACAGTTCCTGCTACATATTATTTATTTATTATTATTGTGCTCTTTTATCCCAATTAAAATGTTGATATGCCCAGTTTTAGAGGGAGGGGCGGGGTACTGTTTTGGTGGGTAAAAACTGATGAAACAAAGATTAGCAATACATACTACTAGCATTTGTTAAGTTGCCTTTACACTTCTGTAAATATAGCCTGAAAATACTAATAAGTTTCAGAATGGGAATGGGCCAGGTCGACCCGCTAGGTCATTGACCCGACCCAAAATATCGATCCCAATGGGGCACATGGGTTGGCCTTGAACAAGATTTGGGTCATTGGGGCTGGCATCGAGTGACCAATTGGGTCAGGAGGGCCGACCCAACTCTAGCAGCAAATTAGTAGTACGTATTGTGTGGAGACTTAGCTGATTCGCTGAAGTTCGATTTTTTCTACAAAACATTTTCTAATGGAATCTGGATGATGATTGATGCATGCATTGATTCGTCGGTTTGAATACAAGCAGATTTAAGGAATACTACTCGATGCACATGTGAAGCTAGATGCATGTGTGACAGTGTGTATTGTACTCATGTGAAGCCAGCTTAGTTAAGATCCGTAATTAGCGTTACTTGCTAGCCAGCTCCTGGGTCGGTCCCAGTGAACCAACGGGCCAGCGAAGCCGCTGATTTTTTAGAACTGGGTCGGCCCATGGCCTCTAAAATCGGCCTAGAGGCCATAGGGGCCAGGTGCACGGGCAAGTCTGGGCCAACCCGTTTCCACCTGAGATAAAGTTGCCTTTACACTTATGTAGAGTTGTATGATGGTGTTTGTTCATGGGAGTGGGGTTTAAAGGGTCAGGGAATCTAACTAGTTGCACCTGTTGTAGACACCCTCAGGTGTTTTCCATAACTATCTAAGTTGTAGCTTCCAATACACTAAGTTGTAGGTACCTATGTACTAAGTTGTTGCAAGAGTCGTGTGCGTCTAATTTTTAAGATCTTGGGTCGTGTTCTTCCGACTCTTATCTAAGTCGCATGCCCCGTATTATTGAGTTGCTGCAGGGTGGTTTTCGTTAATTTTATACTTTTGTTGGTAGCGGTGGTAATGTGTTGAATTTGGCTTGGAATCCATCATCTTAAGACTATGTTGTTGCCACTTCACCATGGTTTGGTTGCGGACCTAGACGAGATGATTCTTGGTGGAGCATCTGCTTCTACTAGATCGAGCTCAGCATCCTGTACCTAGACACGGTGGATCTCGGGCGGTGCAGCTAGCTCCATCTCGAGCACTGGGATTGAGGAGGTCATTGTGCCTAGCTCGAGTCGGTGGAGGCTAGCACGATGCCTAGCTTGAGCCGGTCGTGATGCCCCCGATGCCTAGTATGAGTCAACCGTGTCCCCTGACCAACTTAAGTGGATTATCCATTTTTGACTAACTTACTGACAGCTACTTTGTTAAGTTGCTTTCTAGTAATGTTTAACTTGGCTAAACATTGATGCCAAGTTGCTTTCTGGTAAAGTTGAGGTAACATTGATGCTAAGTTGTTTTTTGGGTAATGTTTAAGTTGTGTAAACCGTGATAATAAGTTGATTTCTAAATAATGTATAACTTACGTGCACATTGATGCTAAGTTGCTTACTGGGTAATGTTTAAGTTGCATAAATATTGATGCCAAGTTGCTGTCTAGGTAATATGTAAGTTGTATAAACATTGGTGATGAGTTGTCTAAACATTTATGCTAAGTTGTCCTATGGGTAATGTCAAAGTTGCATCTACTTGTCACGAGATTGCTAATTTGGATAGACGTATATGTTGAACAAGGGACACAAACAAGTTACTAATGTTAATTTTGTAATTTTTGATTTTGGTGGGCAGGGATATTACTTGTTTTTTTAGCACATTAAGTTGCATATCCACGGATCTTAGTTGTTTATTGTTTGCTTATTAAGTTGCATATCCAGGGATCTTAGTTGTTTTTTTGTTTCTTGTTTGCTTATTAAGTTGCATATCTAGGGAATTTAGTTGTTTCTTGTTGCTTATTAAGTTGCATATCCAGGGATCTCAATTGTGTTTTTGGATGCCTGATTCTTTTTTGAATGCTTATTAAGTTGCATATCCAGAGATCTTAGTTTCTTTTTGTGTGCTCATAACATATAATTTTTCTTTTTGGACTAGGATGAATCTGAATAGCTCACGAGGGCAGTAGTTGCTTTTTCGGACTGTGTATAGGAACAAGGATGGTGCTTGATCTTCTTTAAGCAATCAGGAGCCAATTGTGGAGCTTTACTTTCTTTATTGTTAGGGGTTTTATTTTATTTTTCAACTATCTTTGTTATTTGTCAACTAGTCATGAAAGCTATGCCAATATCTGAGCATTTATGTATTGTTGATATTTTCAACATGGACAAAGGCAAACTATTAACTGCACTTTTCTATTTTCTTGCCGATATTGAGGGTATGTACCATTTTGCGCCAATTTTATTGGAGAAAATAACTTTAGTGTAGCACACGTGAAATACAACCGGAGAAAGTACCAGTATTGCCCATGACATCATAAAATTAGACGCTGGGAGGGGACCAGGGTAGGCTGTCTCTGTCCTTCCGGAAATAACAAGGAGCGGTAGGGACCGGAAATAGCTAACGTGTTTGTCTGGGCTTTCCTTTTCTAGGACGAGTGCTAATCCCGACTAACCAGCCACCGATTGCTGGCTAGACGTGCCCTTTGGGAAAGCCTCATAGACGTGCCCTTTGGGAAAGCCTCACATAATGACGTGTGGTTCCGGTGTTTATATAATAGGCTAGAGGCCTAGGGTTTGGTTACAATTACAATACAGCTGTAAATACAATATGTGCAATCTAACACCCTCGCAGTCCTAGTGGGAGGTTCTCGGACGTTGAGACTGGACCGAAAGTTGAGGAAGAGCTGACTAGGCAATCCATTCGTCATGACGTCCGCAAACCGGTGGGAGGACGGAACATGTAGAACACGGACCTCTCCCAAGGACACCTTCTCGCGGACGAAGTGGATGTCTATCTCGATGTGCTTGGTACGTTTATGTTGCACCGGATTCGAGGACATGTAGATGGCGGAGACATTGTCACAGTAGACAACTGTGGCGGAGCTCATGGGGCGATGAAGTTCCTGGAGCAACTGGCGGAGCCAACAGCACTCGGCGACCGCATGGGCGACGGCGCGGTACTCAGCCTCTGCAGAGGAACGGGACACGGTGGTCTGTCGCTTGGAGGACCAAGAGATGAGACAATCACTGAAGTAGATGCAGTAACCAGAGGTGGAGCGGCGCGAGTCCGGACAGCCGGCCCAGTCGGCGTCGGAGTAGGCCACAAGGGCGGTCGACGAGGAGGCGTGGAGCTGGAGGCCGAACTCCAGTGTGCCCCGAACATACCGCAGAACACGTTTCACGAGAGCCAAGTGAGACGTGCGCGGAGCATGCATGTGAAGGCAGGCCTGCTGAACAGCGTAGGAGATGTCGGGGCGTGTTAGTGTGAGGTACTGAAGGCCACCCACGATGCTCCTAGAGTTGGTGGCGTCGGGGAGGAGCTCGCCGTCGGAGGCGGAGAGCTTCGAGGACGTGTCGACCGGTGTAGGCGAGGGGTGACAGTCAGACATGCCAGCCCGCTATAGAATATCCAGAGCATACTGTCGTTGTGACAGAAAGAGACCAGCAGGGGACCGGCTGACCTTCATACCCAGGAAGTAGTGGAGGTCCCCGAGATCAGTCGTGGCGAACTCGCTATGAAAACGCGCAAGGAGCCCCTCAAGAAAGCGCGTCGACGAGGCGGTGACGATGATGTCATCCACATAGAGCAGCAAGTACGCCGTGTTGGCCTCAGAGTGGAGGACAAACAGAGACGTGTCTGTGGCGGAGGCAACAAATCCCAGAGTGGCGATGTAGGAGGCGAACCGGTGGTACCAGGCGCGAGGGGCCTGCTTCAGTCCATATAGGGACTTGTGGAGGCGACAGACATGGTCAGGGCGAGAGGCATCAACAAACCCAGGGGGCTGCTGACAGTAGACCACCTCTTCTAGGGAGCCATGCAGGAACGCGTTCTTCACATCAAGCTGCCGTATGGGCCAAGAGCTGGAAACAGCTATGTGCAGAACGAGACGGATCGTAGCAGGCTTGACAACAGGGCTGAAAGTCTCCTCGTAGTTGATGCCGGGGCGCTGAGAGTACCCACGAACAACCCATCGCGCCTTGTTGCGCACGAGGGTGCCATCCGAGTGGAACTTCTGACGAAAGATCCACTTGCCGCTGAGACGTTGGCACGCGGAGGGCGAGGAACGAGTGACCAAGTGTTGTTGTCGACTAGAGCCCGGTACTCGGCGGACATGGCAACACGCCACTGAGGATCCTGCATCGCCTGGCGGAAGGTAGTGGGGATGATGTCGGTGACAGAGTCCACGGCGGAGAGGTTGAGCCTGTCCACAGGACGCACTTGGCGTCCGGAGCGTGTACGCCGAAGGTCGGAGGCCCCATTCGAGGAGGCCATCGGGGCGGCGGCTGCAGCAGCCGTGGCAGGGGCACGGTGGGCGGTGTCAGGTCGACCGGGAGGTGCGGTCGGAGTTCCTGTCGTGGCCGCCTGCCGCGGTAGAGAAACTGCCGGAATTCCTACCGTGGCAGTCTGCCGCGGCAGAGAAAACCCGAATTCTCTGCCGCGGCAGAGGACTCAGCTGGGCGAGGCGGTGTCGAGGCGGGGGCACTCGAGGCCGTGGCGGGCGCACTCGGGGCCAGCGCTGGGGTGCGCGGGGCCAGTGCAGGAGCTCGCGGTGGGAGCACGGGCGGCGTGCCGAAGAGGTCATCGAGTCCTCACGGCGCAGGAGGCGCGGCCGCGGATGACGAAGCTGCATGCTGAAAAGGAAAGACCATCTCATCGAAGACAACATGTCGCGAGACGAGAACTCTCCCAGTGACAGGGTTAAAGCAACGGTAACCACGATGGTTAGAGGGATACCCAAGAAAGACACATGCCATGGAACGTGCACTGAGCTTGTGTGGAGCGGTGGACGCGATGTTAGGATAACAAAGACAACCGAAGACACAAAGATCAGTGTATGAGTGAGGATGACCATGGAGGCGTGTGTATTGAACCTGGGATTTGATGGCTGTACTAGGACGACGATTAAGCAGGTATGTGGCAGTGGCCAGAGCCTCGGCCTAGAGAGGAGCTGGGATGTGAGCCTGGAACATAAGGGTGCACATAGTATCGTTAATGGTACGAATGGCACGCTCAGATTTACCGCTCTGTTGGGAAGTGTATGGGCATGACAGCCGCAGGGCGGTGCCGTGGGTGGTGAGGTCTTGTTGAGGAACTCGGTACCATTGTCTGTCTGGAGGGAGCGAATAGTGACACCAAACTGCGTGCGCGCGTAAGCGAAAAAAGTTTCGAGAGTACATGCAACCCATGACTTATTGCGAAGCGGAAAAGACCAATAAAAGTGAGAATAGTCGTCGACAATGACAAGGTAATATCGAAAACCAGAGGTACTTATAATTGAAGATGTCCACAAATCACAATGTATCAAATCAAAGATGGCACTAGATGCTATAGTAGACTGACTGAACGGTAGACGAACGTGCTTGCCAAGCTGACATGCATGACACACCCGAGTACGACTAAAATTATTACACTTGATAAAATCTAGACGCTGAAGAGCTGACATGGCATCATGACCAGGATGGCCAAGACGCTGGTGCCATAGCTCGGCGGTGGCGGTGACGACCAAGTCGGTGGAGGAAGAAGGGCGAAAACTGCTCCTCGCGGGAAAAGTGTAGAGATCTCCGTCACTATTGCAACGAAGGATCGCCCGACGGGTCTTCAGGTCCTTCACAGGGAAACCAAAGGCGTCAAACTCAATGGAACACATATTATCACGAGTAAACTTGTGAACAGAAAGCAAATTGCGAATAACGTGCGGTACTAGGAGTACATGATTGAGTCGAAAGACGTGACCAGAAGGTGTGCAAAAGGAGGTGAAACCAGAAGAGGCAATAGGGATGGTGGTGCCGTCACCCACGGTGATGAAGTGAGGAGTACGAAGAGGGGAGGAACGAATGAGGTTACCATCGTTGTTGGTCATGTGCGAGGACGCGCCTGAGTCTATGACCCAACCGCCTTGCTGAAGCGCAAGGTTGTTGAGGGCGGCGATGAGAGCCGAGTTGTCCCACGTGGGCGTCGAGGTTGATGGCGCGGTGACGGTGTAGGCCTGGGGGCGAGGGCCCATAATTCCCTGCCCAGAGGAGGGGGTGCACCACTGGCCAGCTTCCGGGGAGAACCAGACCCACGGGCCGGCAGGGGCAGGCGTGCGGGCGTTCTGGGTGACCTGGGTGGTGCCTCCACCATGGCGGCCGCCGGTGCGGCACTTCTGCTTGGCCGGCTGCTTGCCCTTCCCGGCGCCCGCGCCAGGGGCGGGACCGTCACCGCGGCAGCTGGGGCCGGGGCATGGAGGGGCGGGGCCGCGGGCCTGGGCGACGAGGGCGGTGGCGGTGGAGTTGGCCGCGGCGTTGGCCTGCTGCATCTCCTCCATCAGGAACATCGCCCTGGTGCGGAGGAAGGTGGGCAGCGGGTCGGTCATGGAGATGACCGTGGCGGCGGAGGCGAAGCGAGGGCTGAGTCCGCGCAGGGTGTTGAGGACGAGGGCGCGGTCGCTCACGGGATAGTCATTGTCGGCGAGGGCATCGACGATATGCTTCTGGCGGCGACAGTACTTGTGGATGGAGAGGGATCCCTGCACAAGCTGGTGAAAGTCATTATCAAGGTAGATGTCTTTGTTCGCCTTGTTCGCGGTGAAGAGGTCGCGAGCCGCGAGCCACAGCTGATATGCGGTCTGATCCCCCGCAAGGATCATGTCCGCGACGTCTTCGTCGATGGCGGCATGGAGGTGGTTGAGGACGATGTAGTCAGCGGTGGCCCACTCGGCGTTGGTGGGGGCGGTGGCGACGGTGTCGTCGACGTGGCCGAGGTAGCCGGAGCGGCTGAGAGAAGATCGCATGTAGATGCACCACCTGGAGTAGTTCCCGGCGGCGAAGGAGAGGATGACGGGGACGGCGTGACGCGGGGCGCCGCCGGCGGAGACGAGGGCGGCGGGCGCAATAGCCGTAGGGGCGGCGGAGGTCCCGTCGGTGATGGCGGGGAGCACCATGGCAGCGGAAGGTGGGGTGGAGCTAGGGTTGGTAGCGGCCCGACCTAGGGCGGCGGCGGTTGGAGAGGCGGCGGCGGCTAGGGTTGGGAAGGGGGCGGCAGCGGCTATGGTTGGGAAGGGGGCGGCGACGGCTAGGGTAGGACCGAGATCAGTCTTATACCATGTAGAAGGGTTTTGGGGGAAGCCTCACACGTATAATGACGTGGGGTTCCGGTGTTTATATAATAGACCAGAGGCCTAGGATTTGGCTACAATTACAATACAGTTCTACTGCAAATACAATATGTCCAATCTAACATTTTTTTATGGAACCATACAACAATGCGAGATGCGATTTTTTCCTTTGTCAATGCTCTGTCAGGCACGAGTACTCTAACAAACTCATTGTGGCCAACTTTTTGAACTGAAGTTGTCATGCCAATCCGACGAACGGCTAAGATACAATTAAAGGAGATCGGATAGTCCCAAAACAAAATTGAACAAGGGGAAAGTTCCAATTCAATCCTCAAATGGTTTTTCTCCTGAGTGGCGAGCGTTGATTAATGATTTCGTGTCTGCAGGTAGTGTGGCCATCAGGGTAAATGATGACACTGGACATTACTTCCAGACACGGAAGGGCTTGCGCCAAGGCGACCCTTTATCGCCAATGTTATTTAACATTGTGGCGGATATGCTAGCTATATTAATCGAACATGCAAAGTCTGATGGTCAGATTGAAGGTGTGATACCACATCTGGTTGATGGTGGTTTATCAATCTTTCAGTACGCCGATGATACGGTTCCTTTTATGAACCATGATCTTGAAAAAGCTCGCAACCTAAACTTGATTTTGGCGGCATTTGAGCAATTTTCGGGTCTAAAAATTAATTTTCATAAGAGCGAATTATTTTGTTTCGGCGATGCCCATGATGAAGCAACTCTTTATGCGGAGTTGTTTGGTTGTGGACAAGGCCAGCTTCCTATTCGATATTTGGGTATTCCGATTCATTACCGGAGACTTACAAATGCTGAATGGAAAATAGTTAAGGAAAGACTACAAAAGCGTAGTTGGAAAGGTGAATTATTGTCCCTAGAAGGAAGATTGGTACTCATTAATTCAGTAATGATAAACATGGTACTGTATATGATATCTTTCTTTTACCAAAAGGTATCTTAAAAAAACTCGATTATTATCGATCGAGTTTCTTTTGGCAAGGGGATAGTGAGAAAAAGAAATATCGACTGGTTAAATGGAGCATAGTTTGTAGACCCAAAGACTAAGGGGGGCTTGGAGTTCATGATCTTCTGGTCAAGAACTCAGCTTTACAAGGTAAATAGCTGTTTAAACTCCTTACTGAGGATGGGGTTTGGCAAACTATGTTGAGATGAAAGTATATCGGTTCGAAAGCGTTATCCCAAATGGTCTGGAAACATGGGGATTCACATTTCTGGACTGGGTTAATGGCATCAAAGAAATTCTTCTTTCGCCATGGTACTTTCTCCATTAATGATGGGACATAGATACAGTTTTGAGAGGATATTTGGTTAAGCACCACCCCCTATGTGAACAGTATCCTGCTTTGTATAGTATTGTTCGTCGCAAAAGTGATACCATTGCCACAATAATGGCTACCTCACCTCCGAATGTGACTTTCAGAAGGGATTTGTTGGGTCCACGACTAGTAGCATGGAACTCCTTACTTGTTCGTTTGGAGGATATGCACCTATCAGACGAACCTGACGAATTTCGATGGAATCTACATGCCAATGGTAAATTCTCCAATCAGATACACCAGTTGATAAAAACAAGAAAATTTGGAAGATGAGAATACCGTTTAAAAACAAAAAAATTGCACGGTATCTTCGTCGTGGGGTTATGCTCACCAAAGATAGTCTTGTTAAGCGGAATTTGCAGGGAAGTACTCGGTGTGTATTCTGTCATCAACACAAGACTATTAAACACTTGTTCTTCCAGTTTTGCAAGATCTATATGGTCGATCATCCAAGTAGCTTCTAGCCTTTATCCTCCGACTAGTGTTGCCAACGTCTTTGGAAATTGGCTTCATGGTATCGATTTAAGGTTTAGAAGATTTATTAGGATGGGTGCGCTTGCAGTTATCTATACGTTATGGCTATGTAGAAACGATAAATTCTTTAATGATAAAAGTTGTTCTATCTTTCAGGTTATCTACAAATGTACCGGTATTCTTTGTTTATGGTCGTCTCTTCAGCGAGTGGAGAACCGCGACCTCTTTACAGAGGTCTGTACACGATTGGAGGTTACGGCGAGGGATATTTTTTCCCTACATGGGTGGCAGCATAATCTGCGGATTGGAGATCCTCCTTTTACATAGGCGTTCTACATTTTCTCGCTATGACATGTATTTCGTCTTTTTCGTTTTTTCGTGAACACTTAGAGAACTTTTAAAACAGTTGTGTGCATCCTGATTATGCAGAGATCGGGTGTAATTGCTTATTCAAGTAATAAAAGCGCCTATTATCGAAAAAAACCCCTTTTAGCTTACACCGCCGTTTGTTCCTATTTTTCTCGATTGCCTTTTGCACTCCTAAACATGGAAAATGAACTATATAGAATTTGATTTCCCTAGTAAACCCTAGTCGCCATTGCGGACTCATGGAGTCATGGAGAAAACACCAAAATCCTCAAAATAACAAACAATTTATTTAACATGAAAAAGATTGAAACCTTGAAAACTATTATTATCTGATTCAAGATCGGAAGATAAACTGTCTAGAATTTGACTTTCCCCAATAAAGCCTAGTTTTTTTTGAAATCATAACATATATTAACCCGAGCCAGCAAGCCGCCACATTAAAAACCTTCCAGTCCCCGCAGGTACCCTGGTAAGGAAAAGAGTGCGTCAGAAACTTGCTGCTCCAAATCATAGTATGGTTACATCATTCAGGAGGGCCGAGAGAATAAAGCTAGGGGGGTCATCGACCCAATTACAAGAAGTTCTGGTACTATTACTATTCCTAGCAATCTCATGAGCTACCATATTAGTTTCCCTCCGGCAATGAGAGAACTCCACATGTCCAATGCTTGCAACTTGCTCAAAAATATCAGCATATATGGACGTTGCATCATTCCAAATCCTTTCTTCGCCTGTGCAAAATTGGATAACTTCAATTGAATCAGACTCTAACTCAATAGAATTAAACCCCAGCCGGTTCGCCATCATGAGGCCATGCAAAACTGCCATTGCTTCGGCCATCATCGCCGAGCTCACATGTGATATAAACTTAGTTGTTGCCGCCACACAATTTCCTTGATTATCGTGTAGAATTGCACCTGTTGCACCAGTGTGATCACCATCAACGTTTAGTTTAAGATTTCTTGCTAGAGGCCTTGTCCATACAATTTTCGCCACAAAACTCACTTGGGATAATGATTTTCTTGCATTTGCTGTAATAGCTCGAATAGAGTTGACACAATGCTGAATAGGGGGAACCTGCTCCCCATGAGTTTGCCTACGCCGCATCCACCAAATATACTAGCCTCCAACAGCCACTAGTTCCGGGATCCTCAGTTCATCCAAGCCCATAGCCGACGTCGTAGTTAATTTGAAAATTTCCTCCAGGGCTTGAGGACCCGAGTTGGTAGCAGAAATAGCCATGTTAATTACATCTGTAATCCCCAGTGCTTCCCATATTAGAGCTGAACGATCACATTTAAAAACCATGTGAAGGATATCCTCCGGGTGCTGGCCACAAACTGGGCAGATGCCCGTATTGCCAATGTGTCTACTGAATAAAATCGCCTTTAGGGGGATAACACCATGCATAATATGCCAACAATGAATCTTTACTTTAGCCGGTACTGCTAGCTTCCATAAATTCTTCCAAGTAGGATTTTCAGGTGATGTCCCAGAGATGAGGGATCGGCAAGTGACTCCATTGAACTGATGTCTCCATTCAATATGGTAGGCAAACCTGACCGAAAACACCCCATTATTTGTTCCATGCCATGAAATAAAATCATCAAAACCCCGCATGTGTAGGGGAATCTGTAGTATACGAGAAGCATCAAGAGGATTGAAAATACTTTCAATAAGGTCCCGGTCCCAATCCTCCAAAATAGGATCAATAAGTTGCTCAACGCGAGACAGAATGCAATCAACGCGAGGAGTAAGGATTTTTCGGTTTGGGCTTGATGGAATCCAACAATCCCACCAAATATCAATCTTATTACCGTTTCCTACCCTCCATATACAGCCTCTCTTGAAGGTCTGAATGCCAGTGACTATACTTTGCCAAGTGAAAGAGGAACCAGCTTTCGGCCCAGCCTTCAGGACATCCCCATCTGGATAATATTTAGCTCGCAGTACTTTAGCACATAGAGATTTGGTTCATCCAATAGCCTCCAGACTTGCTTTGATAACATGGCTAGGTTGAAGGAATGAAGATCCCTAAAACCCATACCTCCCTCCTTCTTTGGAAAGCACATTTTCCACCAAGAGTACCAATGCATTTTTTTTACTTTGGTCATCATCTCCCACCAGAACTGTGATATTATACCCGTGATCAATTTGCACACTTTCTTGGGAATCAGGAAAACCGACATTGCATAAACTGATATAGATTGAGCCACAGCTTTAATCAGGATTTCCTTGCCCCAATGGACAATTGCTTCTCTTTCCATCCTTTAATCAGTTGTATCACTCTCTCTACCAAGTTTAAGAAACAATCACTTCTGTCAATGCCGACTAGAGCAGGGAGACCAAGGTACTTATCGGACAATGCCTCCGTATCAATATTTAGAGTATTACACACTTGAATTCTGGCATCCACATGCGTATTAGGACTGAAGAAGACACTCGATTTTGCCACACTAATAAGCTGTCCCTAATTTGCACAATAGGAATCAAGGACTTGCTGTAAGGAGATTGCATTGTTTAAATCTGCTTTCAAGGGGATCAACGAGTCATCAGCAAAAAGTAAGTGTGATACTGATGGTGCACCCCTGCACACTTTTACCCCTTCAATGCCACCAATCTCTTCAACATGCAACAACGAACTTGATAATCCCTCCGCACAAAGAAGAACAGATAAGGGGACAAAGGGTCTCCTTTCCTAATACCCTTGGTTGGGATAAAACTATATGTCAATTGGGAGTTAAACCGCACATCATAAGAAATAGAAGTCACACATGCCATGACCATATCAACCCAATCTTGATGGAAGCCCAGTCTTAACATCATTTTTCTCAGGAATTCCCATTCCACTCTGTCATATGCTTTGTGCATGTCCAATTTAACAACACAAAGACCAGTTTTACCTTCTCGTTTATTCTTGATCTTGTGAACACATTCATATGCCACCAACACATTGTCAGTAATTAATCTTCCTGGAACAAAAGCACTCTGTGTGGGGGAAATAATCTCAGGCAGAATTTTCTTCAATCTTAATGCCAGCATTTTCGATATGATTTTATACACAACATTGCATAAGGATATTGGCCTAAATTGGGAGACCTCTTCTGGATTGTCAATTTTTGATATAAGAACCACCATTATTTCATTCCACCCATCTGGTATAGATTTATCATTAATAGCTTTCAGAACAGCCACAATAATATCATGACCAACCAAGTGCCAATTTTTTTGTAAAACAGGGCATGAAGCCCATCCGGACCAGGAGCTTTGAGATCACCAATTGAAAATGCTGCCTTTTTCACATCTTCCCCAGTAAACGGAGCAATCAAGTCCTCATTCATTTGTTGGGTTACCTTCGGAGTTATTTTCTCTAAGAAATCTGGATGCACAATATTATTCTCCGTGGAGAACAGATTAGAGAAATAATTCAGGATAACCGGTTTTAAGTTGTCATTACCTTCAACAAAGTCCCCAGTGGTATTCTTCAATTTCTTGATAGAATTTCTCGTCTTCCTAGCAGTAGCAAAGCTGTGAAAATAAGATGTATTTCGGTCTCCATGCTGTAACCAATTGGCTCTGGATCTTTGCTTTCATGCAATCTCTTCCTGCTCTAAGAGCTTCTCAATTAAATTTGATATTTCATGCTTCCTTCGGTCAGTATCTGGAGTAATCGGACCTCTCATAACCATTTCAAGCTCCCGCCGGGCCTCCCGCAGGCGCTTCTTGGGCCGCCGAAGGACTCGCTGGTCCCATGCATGAAGCGCGCTATGCATGGCCTTCAGTCGCTGAAGAACGTCGATCGGAGACGTAGCTCCCGCTGCCGCCTCCCACTCCTCCTTTACGATTTCTCTGAAGTTTTCTTCACGGAACCATCTTGCTTCAAAATGCCTTTGCCTTTGATATTGAGCCGACTGTTGGGCAGCGTAGTATTCTGTGTCAAGCAGGAGAGGTCTATGATCCGAATGATTGTATTCTAAATGAATCACTGCCACATCCAAATACATTTGATTCCAACTCAGATTTCCTACTGCTCTGTCTAATCTCGATCTCATATTACCCCTATGCCAGGTAAACAAATCTCCCACATAACCCAGACCAGTCATATCACAATCATCCAAAGCTCTATGGAAATCCTGGATATATCTTGGGGGTCTTTGTCTTCCACCTTCTTTCTCATAATCAAAGAGGATTTCATTCAAGTCTCCCATAACAACCCAAGGCAGGTTGTTATTTTAATGTATAGACCTCATTTTGTTCCAGGTTTTGTATTTTTCCTCCCATTTAAACTCACCATACATACCCGTAAATCTCCAAATTTTGTTTGGCCCTTCCTCAATACGGACATCAATGAAATTTGGCTCCGCTCTAATTTGGTGAACAGTGACTTCTTTCCTCCAGAACATAATAATACCACCACGCCTTCCATCACTAGCTTGGACTATTTTGAAATCCATCTTAATTCTTCTCCTAAGACATTCTGCCGGATAAATTTTAAGGTGGGTCTCCGACAAGAACACCACATCTGGGTTTTGGCGCCTCAAGACATCAAGAAGCGCTCGAACTGCCGCGGCATTGCCCAACCCGTGGCAGTTCCAGCTTAAGATCCTCATTGTGACCGGACAGGTTCCTCTTGGGAACCCGCCGATCCGAATGAAGGGGAGTCAGCTCCGTCCTTCTTTGTACTTTTCTTCCTATCCTTATCATTTAAAACATTGGGATCCTCATCTGCATTAGCTCCATCAGCAATTTCAACCCCTTCCATACCATTATTTACCAAAGCATTACTATTTTGCTCGTCAATTGCTTCCTTACCATCAAGGTCCAAGGCTCTCTTAGCAAGTGGGTTTGCTAGGTTCGTTTTAACCAGGTCCATGCTATTTACTTTCCCCGGGCTGGTCGCAGTATCCTTCAGTTCAGGATCTCCTTGCTTGGTTCTCGGGATAATTGCATTATGTCTCCAGGAAGTCATCAGACCACCACGGCCCCTCTGGTCATTTCCTCTCCCAAACTGTGCATCTCCAAATCGACCAGATCTACCACCACGGCCGCCTCCCCTAGCGAAAGCCATTCCACGACCGTGCCAAGTGTCCCATTCAGCCTTCAAGAACTCACCCCACTTCAAGTTTGCTTCCTCATGCTCACCAGAGCCACACTCAAGATGGGAGTGTCCAAAAAACCCACAAGCACCACAAAATTTCGGAATTTTTTCATACTGGAGATGATAGATTTCCCTTGCACCATCCCTTACCATAGAAACAAATCGTGCTAAGACCTTCCTGACATCAAGCTTAGCCCTTATTCGGATGAAGTTACCCATCCCCATAACATTGGTCTGAATCTTTATAACTTGTCCAATCTTCCTTGTGAGATATTTAATAAGAGCATCATTATGATATCCAATGGGTAGCTTATGGATCTGGATCCAGGCTTCAAAGAAATTGATATCAATAAGATCTGTTGACATAAACCCATCGTACTCCTCAATACAGACCGCATTCTGCCTAAATAACCACGGCCCTTCTTCCTTAATCTTAATCCAATCCCCTAAGCAAAAGCACTGAACAGTAAATAGGTTGTTCTCCAGATGATGAAATTCAATACGTTGTGCTGGGGCCCAAGCGTTTCTCATATGGTTCTCAAAGGTAATCGGGCTAAACGAGTTTGCTGTGTGTACCTTAACCAGAGCCAGCCACTTCATCCCCTGTTTGGGGGCTGTTTCCTCTTCTTCAAATACAACATCATCAAATTCATCATCTTCTATCCCCAATCAGAGCATAAGATCACCAATCCTTTCCTCCTTCTTGCTCCCCGATCCGCTTGCGCTATTTGCAGAACTGGCCGGACTCGCCATGTCGATCGACCCGGCGACGGACAGACGCTGGGCCAAGCAGATTGCAGATGATGAACAGACAAAAGACTATACGGAACAAAGACCCTACCGGAATCGAAACACTAAAGCGGAGGACTCAAACGGCAGATCAGATCCCTCCTCCTCCGAGCGTGGCCGGCGGCGGGAGTCTTAAAACCCTAATCGCCCTGTCTTCAGGGCTTTAGGTCCGAAGCGTTTTCCCTGACTTCTTTTCGTTTTCTCTCCCCCTCCCCAATAAAGCCTAGTTGCTACCGCGGGCCCATCAAGAGAACTCTAAAAAACCCATAATATCAAAAACCTTGAAATTTACCCCCAAGATCACTCGGCTAGACACGCTCGTAAGAGCAACTAATGAAACAAGATTCTATGTTGTCGACCATGGCCCATGGACAAGAGCGGTGCAAAAATATCATATCACCATGGGCAGCTTATCAGGCATTAAGCCATATGTTGATCCGTGTGTCTCATCGGGTCTCATACTCTCATTGCTTATTTTCGGGAGCCTAGACCATCTCTTATGAAATGCATTTATTTGTTTTAACCAATTCCAAGGATGCATACCTTTTTAAAATTTGGACACCGGTTGACAAACAGGGCGCTAGACTCTAGATACTAATTATCTGAAAAATGGTCGACCGAACCCAACCCCGCGTCGCTCCCGCACGGGACGACCCGGGGAAACCCTAGCCGCCGCCGTCGGCGGGCTCCCCTTAGAGCCACATCCCGCTGCCGCTGCCGTGAGGTCGACGCGGTGGCGGCGTCGCCCTTGCCGCCAAAGGCTATGGGGGCGGGCTGCCGTGGAGGCGTGGTGGAGGTCGCCGTGCCGTCCTGGTCGGAGGCGCTGGTCGCCGGCGCAACGTCGGGGCGAGCTGGGCGCCGGGGCGGCCCCGGGATCTCGCAGTGGAGTAGGCGGCTGCTGTGGCTGCACGGGCAACACGGTGGTCGGACCCGGCCTACGGCCTTGGCTCTCGGCTCCGTGCCCGCGATGGCGTTGGTCGGCGGGGGTGACCCCGAAGGCTGCGGTTCCGGTGTTGCCGGTGAGTCCTCTGCGCCCCCTCCTTCCGATGGCTCACGTTGGTGGCCTTCTTCGGTTTTGGTGATGGCGGCGGACGACTCGTCAACGGATATGTGGTCGGTGGAGGCTTCCTCTTCCGCCGATGAGATCGACCGGCGGGCGGCGGCGAGGGGGGCTGCCGTTCTGCCTAATAAAGGTGGTAGTCCTAGGGTTTCTCTCGCGCCAAGTGAAGATCGGTCGGAAGCTTCTCCCCACCGTCCTAGCTGGATTGTCGTGTTCCGGAAGGTCATGCCGGCGATCAATGCCCGAAGATTATTAGATTGGGTGTTTTCGGTCGAGCGAACCTATGTTTTTTATCTGACCGTTTGGTTTCAGAGGGAGCGCTTCGAAGCTCTACTGGTTGTTAATATCATGAAGCTCATTTCCTTTCCATGGTGCTGACGGAGAAGGTCATAAATGCCGATATCGGTGGAAGAGCAATGGTGGTCGGATCTTGGTGGTGAGGTGGAATTGGCTTGGAGCTTCGTGACTTCAAACAGAAACTTGTATGTGGTGGCGACTGTACATGAGAAGTTCAGAGTTCTATCTTTCATGGTGAAAATCTAAGGTGTGTCCTTAATTGGTTGTGCCTAGCAATGTTCTTGTTAAAGACATTGTTTTGAGATGGAGAACTTTCTTCAGGGTGAAAACATAAGATCTATGATCGGGCAACAACCGCGTTTGTGCATTGTTTCCTTCTTGGAGGCGTCGCTTATGGAGAACCTGATCTTTTGGTGTTGTCGGTGATGTCAGTGTTGCTGTTTCAAGTTTTCGATCTCTGTAGCGGGACTTTTATTTTCTATATTTTTTCTTTTTTTACTGTGAATCATTTATGCCATTAGGGCATGTTGTTGCAGAGGCTGGGTGTAATTTGTATCTCCACGATATTAATATATGCTCTTTATCGAAAAAATACCTTTTTAAAATTTAGGAGAAACAAAAGGATGTACACCCTCTTTATGCCCTCGAACAATTTTTCTCCCATAAATATTTTTGGGAACTCATTTTTCCTGCTTCAATCAATTTTGTGCTTTTAGTCATATTGTTTTCTATCTTCAGTGAGTTCCTTTTGCTCAAAGAGAGTTATCTACTTAGATTTGATCTCAGTTTTTCCGAACTTGGAACAGGAACCAGAAAATTCAGAGTGGACATTAACCAGACTGAGAAACATAGTGATCAGCCGATTTGAATGTCCGAAGAACTGGAATGCAATTTTCACTTATTGAGGAGGATTCTCTCCGTTTCACTTCATTCTTCGGGTGGACGAGTGTCGTTGGGAGTTCGGACAACCAGTTGCTGATTAACCAAATGAGTGAACAGAAACTGAATATTCAGATTGGGCATCAACTACAACGAATGAACGGGAACTGAATATTCAGATTGGAAGACAACGATGCACCACGTCCTCAGAAGAACGAGAACACAAAACGCAAAGCACACAAAAGATTAGCCTGTCCGGACCAAAAGAATGGCGTTGCTTGGTTGGTGTAACGGAGCGACTGTCCACGGGCCGATGCTGAGATGGACGGCAGCGAACCGGTCGGACGACTACCTCCTATCGCACTACCGATATTCCAGCCCAGTACAGTCTACTCCAACCACGAATAACCCCGAATCTACTATCTACCAGGTGCCGCCGCCAGTGGATCGAGATTCCATCAACAGAAAATGATCGGTCGAGACTTGGATCGATCACCCTCCATGCATGGAGTCAAGCAGAGCTCAGTCCAACGCCATCCTCCTTTTACTCTCCACGGTAAGTTAGTCAAGCACAAGGGCTATAAATACCACACGATGTATCCTCTTTGCTGCAGTAGAAAACATCCAAAGCAAAGAGACACACTTGAAGCCCCCTCTTCTCAACTGTGTTTGCAGCTATGGATGCGAGGAGCAAGGCTTATCTGTGCCTTTCACTGCTGCTTCTACTATCTGCGAATCCTACATCTGCAGGTTCCTTCTTCCTCCCATCCCGTGCAGTCTCCCTCTCTTTCTCCGTCATATTGTGTTCAAACACATTTCACGGCAGTTGATGCCTAGAGATGATTTGCAATGACTAACCTAGTAACCTTTGTCTATGTTCTTTTTCAGAGCATATTTGCTTCGATGTGACCCACGCAAAGTTTCCAGTCTGTTTTGGTGCCATGTGCAAGGGGTGTGCGAGTTTGACATGAAATACGCGTATCGCAATGTGCCGCATATCGCTCTCCAGGATCACAAGTGTATAAATCACTGGCCAAAGAAGCAATGCAAATGCTTTTTCTGCGCGGATATCTGATAGTCAGCTCCCCAGATAGGATTTCTGGTTTCTTTAGTTAGTTATTGTCACCCCAAGAATGATTTAATAATTTAGGATGGACGAGCTAGTTTTAGTGTCTTTCTCAAGTGTGCTCTCTCTATATGTTAGGATTTGATTAATAAGGTACTACTGGTTAGATCAGTTATTGTTCTAGACTCTGTTTGCATCTGTACTTGTTGCTTCAGTGATATTAATGATAGTTTGTTTTTATTATATCTTGCTTATCCTATTGTGAACCGAATGGTGATGTGGATTACTGCAAAGTGATCAGTGTGTGGTCTCTATGTGCAGACTAATGCTGGGATGAAACAAACATCCATATTTTATTGCTTACCACAATTGACGTGCTTAATAATACTCTAAGGCCTCGTTCGCTTGCTCGGGAATGAATCCATGTCTGGAATTGATCCAGGTGTGGATTTGGTGAATCCACGTGCTCCACCCAGTCCAGATCTGGATAATTTCACCTAGCAATTGAATCCATAGCATCGTTCGTTTGTGCCCTGATAGAAAGGAGGGAGCCAGAGCTTGCTCGCTCCACTCGCTCCCTCTCGTGGAAATTATTCCACGGGTCAGATGTCGATAATTTTTTTCCAGACCGAGTTCTTGGTAAATGACTAGGATGGGCTGGGCTGTAATACCGGACGAGGTCTAAACGAAGGGTGAAAAATTGATGGCCTGGAAAAATTACACTGTCGGGCTGGAAACCAGGGATCGCGGCACAATCCAGACCGATCCATACCTCCACGGGATTAAACGAACGAGGCCTAAGAGATCATTGCTAAAAATTACTATAGGCATACTAAGGATTGAATAAATTAATAACAATTGTTGGGTGTGTAGATGCTGTGTGGTGACTTCGGGTGTTTTTATATATGATCTTTGTCAAACCTTTGTTGAATAAATTAATAAAAAAGCCGTGCATGCATCTTTTCGATGTAGAGGGGGTCCATCCTCCATTTTGAAATTAAACTAAGGATAAAAGTAGAGCATTAACAACAAAGTACTTCCAATCATTTATCTGGTAGCAAGTAAGGATTAACACAGCCCTTAATTTTTCCACCTTTTGGGACACAATCATTCATTGATTCTAAATCTGAACTTTGTCCACGTTTGAACATATACTGAATGAACATTAGACTACTGATGGAAAAGTAACTTCGTTAGTAACTTCATATCCAACTCAGCAAATTTGTTTATGTAACAGTGAGTTAATGATGAGAAAGGAGGATGAAGTAACATGCTAGTTAGACTAGTCACAATGGGGAGTATCAGAGCATCTCTAGTCGCGTTTCCCAAACCGTCCCCCAAAGCGATTTGGGGCGCGACGGACAAAAAAAGGTTTCCAGCCTCGCGCCCAAAGGCCATTTTTTTTCCGGCGCGGCCCAATATGGTGTCCGGCGCCCCAGCCCGTCCCCGCTACACAGGGGACGCTCCGGGAACGCCGGACACAACGAAATGAGAGGTGAGGAGGCGCGGGCCCGATGCGTCAGCTTCTCGGACGCACAACCGCCGCCTACCTAGCGACGGTGCAGTTGCCAGGAAGCGGAACCGTCGCATTGGTGTAACATCTCAAATTTTCAAACAAAGAAGAAAAGGACTTTCACTTATTTCAAAAATTGGAGCCAACATTTTTTTTTTGATTAATTTCTCTTATATGTTTAATGTGCATACATGTGTGTGGGGTTTTTAACCTACATATTTGTTTGAAGTATTTTGAAATGTTTCTAAACCCTAAACCCACGTATGTGCACACATATCCATGTGGGATCTCTTTAGGTGGCTCATAGAGGAATTGGCAATCGCCAGGATCGCCTCCCACCTTGTAGACGATGTAGGCCGGTGAACCCTGCGGCTCTGGAGCTGCAAACGGTATTTCTCCCTGGTGCGTCCCTAACGCAGGCCCTGACGGAGAGTACTGATGCTTCATGATTTCCTGAACCACGCGAACCGCAATGCGCTCGAAAGAGTTCACCAGGCTCTCAGAATGACGGTGTATCGAATGAGCCACCATGTAATTGACTTCCTGGCGCAGAGCTCTGGTGCGTTCCTCCGAAGGGGTAGACAGATCTACTTCGTCGAGTGCGCCTTCGGGTGAGAACCCTTTCCACCTGATACCACGTGAACGGGTCTTCGCGAAAGAGCCGATGAGATCGGATTCGAAGACGGCTTTAATCTCATCATATTTCTTCTTGTGCTCCTCAGGCAAATCTTCGTACGTGACTGGTTCGTCCGCCATCTCGGCTGCAGATTTTGACATAGTTGCTGCAGATGTTGACGTAGTTGCCGCGAACGTCCCACCGGGCGTGCCGAATGTGTTGCCTCGCCAAAACCCACCGGCGAGCACCGACGAGCAACACGGAGAGCCGGGAGGCTCCCGTGACTCGCCGGAGGGCCCCGGTCCCTCGGCGACGGCCCGCAATGCTCGGCACACGTCCCGCGCTAATGCAAGGGCGTGCCACCCGACCTATACCCGGTCGTGAAGGTGATGGATCGCTTCAATTAGTTTCCTGCATGGCAAACACGTAAACATTAAATACGAGCCCCGATCGGCTCTTAGGTTACCCTGTGAATCGGCTCAAAGAGCCGATTACCCCATGGTTCATATTGGATTTACGATAACATGGAGATCCTGCTTTATCAATATAAAGTTAAACCAATCTACGGCAGTCTAGGGTTTTCACCGCACAACCGGAACATCCTACGCGTAGTTGAGCCTAGCAGATACGAAAGATGATGGAAAACTAGTCCTAAAGAGGCCTAAAAACCAACACGAAGTCGATCCTCGGAACAATCCCTCTAGGATTAGTAAACCATACCTTACGCACTACCGGATCGTTCAACCCGTTTGTAAGGCCTAACCATGCGGATATCAAACTAATCCTTGGTGAACAAGGAACAACTATAACAGATCAGATCTACTAAATAAAGAACAAGCAAGATGCTGCCCTTACACCCAAGATAGGTGCAAAGGCAGCTAGATATTGAGGGGCAGCGTAGCTAAGCAAGCATATCATGAAAGTATCGACGTCAGCCCCAAAACATCCACGATAAGGGTGTTGCTCGCCATCAAAAAGGCTTCAGTACGAGCAACACCAACAACGAATAAACGATATCGCCTAGATCGCAAGATGCGATCTAGGCAGCATGTTGCTTACCCGGAAGAAACCCTCGAAACAAGGGGTGGCGATGCGCCTAGATTGGTTTGTTGTGAACGTGATCGTCCTCCTTTCTCAATAACCCTAGGTACATATTTATAGTCCGTAGACTTTCTAATTTGGAAATAAACCTAACCGTGTACGAGCTAAACTCTATCTCTTAATTCTAACCAAATCTACCATAATGTACAGATACACGGGCAATCTAGCCCAAACTCTCGCACAAGGCCGATTCAAAGACACTTTATATGTATGTCCTCTAAGATCATCTCAATCACGGCCCATCTCTTGATCCGGTTAAAATCTGGCGATAACAGGTTGTCAATCTCACCGACTTGTTGTAAACAAAGGATTAGATGTATAGTGTGGATGATGATGATTGTTTGCGAAGAACAGTAAAGAACAATTGCAGTAGATTGTATTTCAGATGTAAAGAATAGGACCGGGGTCCACAGTTCACTAGTGGTGTCTCTCCCATAAGATAAACAGATGTTGGGTGAACAAATTACAGTTGGGCAATTGACAAATAAAGAAGACATAACAATGCACATACATATATCATGATGAGTACTATGAGATTTAATCAGGGCATTACGACAAAGTACATAGACCGCTATCCAGCATGCATCTATGCCTAAAAAAGTCCACCTTCAGGTTATCATCCGAACCCCTTCCAGTATTAAGTTGCAAACAACAGACAATTACATTAAGTATGGTGGGTAATGTAATCAACACAAATATCCTTAGACAAAGCATTGATGTTTTATCCCTAGTGGCAACAACACATCCACAACCTTAGAACTTTCTCGTCACCGTCCCGCATTTAATGGAGGCATGAACCCACTATCGAGCATAAATACTCCCTCTTGGAGTCACAAGTATCAACTTTGCCGGAGCCTCTACTAGCAACGGAGAGCATGCAAGAACATAAATAACATATATGATAGATTGATAATCAACTTGACATAGTATTCAATATTCATCGGATCCCAACAAACACAACATGTAGCATTACAAATAGATGATCTTGATCATGATAGGCAGCTCACAAGATCTAACATGATACCACAATGAGGAGAAGACAACCATCTAGCTATCGCTATGGACCCATAGTCCAGGGGTGGACTACTCACACATCGATCCGGAGGCGATCATGGCGATGAAGAGACCTCCGGGAGATGATTCCCCTCTCTCGGCGGGGTGCCGGAGGCGATCTCCCGAATCCCCCGAGATGGGATTGGCGGCGGTGGCGTCTCTCGTAAGGTTTTCCGTATCGTGGCTCTCGCATCGGGGGTTTCGCGACGAAGGCTTTAAGTAGGCGGAAGGGCAGGTCAAGGGGCGTCACGAGGGGCCCACACAACAGGCCGGCGCGACCAGGACCTGGGCCGCGCCGCCCTGTTGTGTCGCCACCTCGTGGCCCCACTTCGTTTCCTCTTCGGACTTCTGGAAGCTTCGTGGAAAAATAGGACCCTGGGCGTTGATTTCGTCCAATTCCGAGAATATTTCCTTACTAGGATTTCGAAACCAAAAACAAGAGAAAACAACAATCGGCTCTTCGGCATCTCGTCAATAGGTTAGTGCCGGAAAATGCATAATAATGACATATAATGTGTATAAAACATGTGAGTATCATCATAAAAGTAGCATGAAACATAAGAAATTATAGATACGTTTGGGACGTATCAGTGGGAAAGAGAAGAAAATGAAAAACTAGCTAAAGAGAATAATGTAGCTAAAGTTTGGACTATTACCACCACTAGTAATGCTAATGCTTCACATGTTGCTACACCTCCTACTATCAATGGTAAAATAATTGGTGTTGGCAATGTTTCTACTCCTAGTGCAAAGCGTGCAAAATTGCCTCGAAATCGCTAAAACTCGCTGAAACCGATAAAACTGCTGAAATTTTTCAAAATATTGGGGATAATGATCCCATTGCTGTAGGTCATAATGATTTAGATTTTGATGATTGTCACATCTCTGAAGTTATAAAGTTCTTACAAAAACTTGCTAAAAGTCACAATGCTAGTGCTATAAATTTAGCCTTTACAAAACATATTACAAATGCTCTCATAAAAGCTAGAGAAGATAAACTAAAACTTGAAACTTCTATTCCTAGGAAGTTAGAAGATGGTTGGGAGCCCATTATTAAGATGAGGGTCAATGATTTTGATTGTAATGCTTTATGTGATCTTGGTGCAAGTAATTCTGTTATGCCTAAGAAAATTTATGATATGCTTGACTTGCCACCATAGAGAAATTGTTATTTGGATGTTAATCTTGCCGATAATGTTATAAAGAAACCTTTGGGGAGGATTGATAATGTTCGTATTATGGTTAACAATAACCTTGTCCCCGTTGATTTTGTTGTCTTGGATATTGAATGCAATGCATCTTGTCCCATTATATTGGGAAGACCTTTTCTTCGAACTGTTGGTGCTACTATTGATATGAAGGAAGGTAATATCAAATATCAATTTCCTCTCAAGAAAGGTATGGAACTCTTCCCTAGAAAGATAATGAAGTTACCTTATGATTCTATTATTAGAACAAACTAGCACAGTGGCCCGCGCACATGCGCGGGCAACATCGTTAGTGTTTTTAAGAAAATTAAGTAATAATAAGGTCTGTCGATGTTACAATCATTAAGACATACATACCACACATGGAGTCCGGTCTTCATAGACCTAGGAGTGCATCTTGAAGTACAAAAGTGAGAAGACATGAATACATAGGATTATTAGAGTGACAAAAGTCTGAAAATATTGAAATATTCATCTATTTCAAATGTTCCATAATCAATACTGCATGTAGGAATAAAAATGAAAACTCTTCATGTTCCATGGGTGCATCTACAAGTACACACAAATTGCATTATGTTGAAAGCGCCCACAAAATTACCAATGCCAACTCTACCGTAAGCATTATCCAGTTATGTCAAAGAATGACACATATCATTGGAGGTAGATGAACGCTTGATGATGATAATTTACAATCCAAAATTCACTATGTTGCTCGTGCCATATTCCCTCTAGTACAATTTATAAGGTCTACACGTAGTTCAAGAAAAATGACCATTAATTGTATCAACAAAATATCAATTATATGCCATAAATATACCATGGAAAACGTCTTATGAATATGAATCCAATGGTATAACTTTGATGGTATATATATACTCCCTTCGATTCATATTACTTGATACTAATATAGATGTATCTAGACACATTTTAGTTGTAGATACATTCATTTTAATATCAATTAATATGGATTAGAGGGAGTATCGTATTTTGTTGACAAAATTGGTGGTCAAAGTTTGTCTTTAGCTAAGTATGGGCCATACAAACTATATTGGAGGGGTTAGTATTCAAGGATCCATTTATTATATGTTAGAAATGTCAAATATATATAGAGCAAGTATGGGATGCTTATTGTTGCAACTCTAGTTGTGGAACAGTGTAAAGATAGTATGGTATTGGCATGGGACTAAAGTTATATCACAAAACTCCGACACATGATCTATTATTTAGAAAGCCCTAATAAGGACATATGAAGGAGTTTAGGACTAATCATGTCCACTAATATATTGTATTGAAGGCACCCTCTAGGCTAGTCACCAACATAATCACCATAGAAGTAGCAAGTATGACACCAATAATGTGCAATGACCAGCTTAAACAGATTTTTAAGTCCACATTTTGTGAAAAACTAAATGCATGCAAAAATGATTGTTTAACTCAGAACCTTGATAGCACTATATTTTGGCGTGTTCAAAATCCCCATAATTAATATTGACTGGAAAATCTTATTGGTCTTATCGGGGCTACAAGTAAAATTGAAGGTTTGTTCTCAATACGAATACAACATAGGTACGTCGGGGTACTTGGAGACATAGAAGTACTGCTGTGTTATAATCATCATTTGAATGATAAGTAGAAATTCACACAACTCGTCCAACACTTGAAGCTATGCTTTCCTGTGAATAGCATTGGACATAATCAATTTATTTTACCTCGAAGCAAACACAAAAAATGGAGAACCCGTCTGAAATGAAGCCCAATAGAGGCGAAGTTGGTTTACCCGTAGCGAACATCAACATTGATATGTTTCTTAGACGAACTCAAGTATCACCATCAAATAAGAATATAGAACTACCCCTAAAGAAAAATAAAAAAGAACCATAAATGGTAATGCCTTCGAAAATATATAGAATGGGACAGTGTTCACGAACCACTGTAAACTGAACTTACAAGATAAAAATTGTATACATCATATATTTTTACAAATCAGAAAAAGGACAAATTAAGTAACGAAATATGTTAATTAAACATCTTATTATAGGTGTATATATATTTTGGTTATGTATTATCTTGCGTTCGTTGCTGATATATGGCACAAAAAGCATGTTCCGATAAATATCATGTGTACGTAATGCAAGAAATGATGTTGCGGAAGCAAAAAACAACTCAAACTAAAATGCAGCTGATGTAAATGGGCCCGTAACTCTAGGAATACATTAGGCATATAGTTCTAGTGTGTTCAAGCAACCGATCCGTTGCTAAATATTTAAGTATGCAGCCTCTTTATTCATCGCCTAAAAATATTTAGAAATAGAGGTCCTTCTAAAAATGATAAATAGAAAGTAGTCAATTATCTCAATAGAAATAGAGTGAACTGAATCTTTTTACAACATTGATATTTATAAAGAATGTTTGTCCAACTGGCAAAATCATAGAAGCATCTTTAATTACTTGTTTCTTCTAAGCGCTGACCAGTGCTTTGTTTATATCGCCCATAATGGACAGCAGTTTTTTTTAAAAGGGAATCTATGGAAAAACGTCAGCAGCATTTCAATCAGATGTCATGCAGTTGTGTATTATCATACAAAAAGATGGGCCTAAACATATATAGCAAAATTCTTGCATTGAAAGGTATCGATTAACACAAAGAAATTCTTGTATCAAGAATCTGGATACAAAACTGATGACTTGCAAGTGACAAACATATCTACCAAATGGTGCTTATTCATGAGCTCAGAAATAACCTTCGGACGTAATCAATCCATGTCCACAGTCCCACAGCCCATAAGTCGTTTGGTGACAATCTGTAAAACTACAAATTCAAGCTACAAAATGTATGAACCATTTTGATAAGTTTTTGCAACAAACGCTGCAAGCATAATACTCGTTTGTTTTCTTCTTGTTCCCAAATCAGTATAAACAGGTTTTATTTAAAATTTTGAACACTAAAACTGAAGCTAATCAACAGTTAAACCATGGTCGGAGCCAGGCAGCTGTCCGGGCTCGGCCGGAACGTCTCCGAGTAAGCAATAGGTTCGGTACCTGGTTTAGTCGTCATGTTCTACGCAAACTTGAGGCAGCGACGCTACAAACAGGTCTTTGTCCGGGCTCTTCAAGTGAGATGTCTCCGCCACTGTTAAACCATGATCTATCATTGCTATCCAAGACCGCGCATTGCTGCATCAGGAACAGTAGATGGTATGCGATGTACGTACTTAGATATCTGAAAGACATATTGGAAAAGTGGTAAGCAACTTAAGGTTATACCGCCAACTAAATCCAGGATTCATCATTAGAGGAAAACACAATGGAGAATAGCTTTATTCTTTTCAAAATGGGCATGGCCCAGACTCTGCACAATGGAGAATAGATTAAAATAGACATATTTATTGACGAATTACCTTTGGGATAAATCATTGGTCAGCAAAATTGTAGTACATAAATCAAGAATTGCTTAAAAAATACCAGTCGAGTGCAGACATTAAGAATTGATTACATATGAATTACGCACACATATTCATATGTTTGCTTGACCATAGAAGAATTGAGTTCTCTGTATCCTTCTTAACTTCTCTTTGTCCCAAACGCCCAGGCACATCGATACCGGCGTTGAGGCGGGAAAAAATGACTATGAAGAATATTTACCATAAGAACTATGCATAAATAAAGACATTGCTTGCTTCTGTACTTTCAGAGCCACCAGCAGGATATCGTGAGTAGTGGAATGTGGGGATCATTGTAATAGTGAGGACCTAGTAATAGTTCGATTTTGTAAAGGCTAGAAGGAGAAACGTGATTACCTTTAACATCCATATATCATATATCATGGGGACGGAGCCAGGCAGCTGTCCGGGCTCGGCCGGAACATCTCCAGTAAGCAATAGGTTCAGTACCTGGAGCGACGCTACAAATATATCATGGGGACTAACGGTGAGTTGGAAATTCCACGTGTGGGCTGCTTCGTCCACAATCCATCCCCCTCCAAATCGTGAATTCGTGATCACCTGGCCTAGTTTCCGGCTTCTGGTATGGCGCAACATAGGTGCGTGGGAGAACAACCATGGAAACACATCTAGGGCGAGCTATCAAAAGAAAAATACGTATCATATCACAATACATACATACCGAGATCTGGGTTATCTCTATGAAGCACTCCAGGAGGAAAAAATTAGATGCATCTTTCATATACATGTTCGCTGGTGATGTTCTCCATCCACAGGCAAGCTAGATTGGAATTATGAGCTGCTGATGTGCATCGAGCTCGTGGAGGCCGGCTGGCCGGCGGCACTGACGCACGGATCCATCTTGAAAGTATGCATGCATATGTCAGCTGTTGATCCCGTTCCATACACGAGAAATCTAGATTGGAACATGAGCTAGCTCCTGATTTGCATGGACTTGATGTGGGTCGGCCGGCCAACAGCAATGACACAAAGATAGATTGAGACATGATCAGCTCATGTGCATGTCTCATGTGCATGGACATGATGGAGTATGGCCATGGCGGCGGCGTGCCTGATCGCTAGGTCTTTATCTAATTCGACAGGGGAGTCCGTAGCCTTAGCTAGATCCATACACGAATAGGTATGCAAAAAAGTTATGGAGGGCATTGGTGGGTAATTATTTCTAACTCTTATGTCAGTAGTTATCTCTAAAGATCCATTGGCTGTAATCGTCTAATTATTAAAATGAATGGACGGATATTTCTGATTATTGTGAGATTTTCTAGATAATTCTCTAATTTCTGGTAGTCCGTAATTTACTTTTAATATATAATAATAGATAGATTATGATGTTGATGCTTCGTCTCTTGACAATACTTGATTCACACTTTCTGCGCCTAGCTGAAAGGCGTTAAAGAAAAGCGCTTATGGGAGACAACCCATTATTTTACTTCTGCACTTTTATTTTATATTTGAGTCTTGGAAGTTTTTACTACTGTAGCAACCTCTCCTTATCTTTATTTTATTGCATTGTTGTGCCAAGTAAAGTCTTTGATAGTAAAGTCAATACTAGATTTTGATTACTCGCGCAGAAACAGATTTCTTGTCGTCACGAAATTGAGCCGCCCCTGCTGTAGAAAATTTATAAAAATCTGCCAATTTACGTGCGTGATCCTCGGATATGTACGCAACTTTCATTCAATTTGGGCATTTCATCTGAGCAAGTCTGGTGCCTCTAAAAATTCGTCTTTACGGACCGTTCTGTTTTTGACAGATTCTGCCTTTTATTTCGCATTGCCTGTTTTACTATGTTTGATGGATTTCTTTGTTCCATTAACTTTCAGTAGCTTTTTGCAATGTCCAGAAGTGTTAGGAATGATTATGTCACCTCTGAATATATGAATTATGCACAGACCCTCTAATGAGTTTGTTTTGAGTTTGGTGTGGAGGAAGTTTTCAAGGGTCAAGAGAAGAGGATGATACAATACGATCAAGAAGAGTGAAAAGTCTAAGCTTGGGGATGCCCCCGTGGTTCATCCCTGCATATTTTAAGAAGACCCAAGCGTCTAAGCTTGGGGATGCCCAAGGCATCCATTCTTCATCGACAACTTATCAGGTCACCTCTAGTGAAACTATATTTTTATTCCGTCACATCTTATGTGCTTTACTTGGAGCGTCTGTTTGTTTTTGTTTTTGTTTTTGTTTCAATAAAATCTGATCCTAGCATTCTTTGTTTGGGAGAGAGACACGCTCCGCTGTTTCGTATGAACACATATGTTCTTAGCTTTATCTTTAATGTTCATTGCGAAAGTTGAACTACCTCATTCATTGTTATATGGTTGGAAACGGAAAATGCCGCATGTGGTAAATGGTATAATGTCTTGAATAATGTGATACTTGGCAATTGGTGTGCTCATATAGATCATGTTTAAGCTCTTGCATCATGTACCTTGTACCCATTAATGAATAAATACATAGAGCTTGTTAAAATTTGGTTTGCATGATTGATCTCTAGAGTCTAGATATTTTCTGGTTAAGGTGTTTGAACAACAAGGAGACGATGTAAAGTCTTATAATACTTACAATATGTTCATATGTGAGCTTTGCTGCACCTTTTATACTTGAGTTTGCTTCAACCAACCTTGCTAGCCTAGCCTTGTATTGAGAGGAATTCTTCTCGTGCATCCAAATCCTTGAGCCAATAACCATGCCATTTGTGTCCACCATACCTACCTACCACATGGTATTTCTCTGCCATTCCAAAGTACATTACTTGAGTGCTACCTTTAAAATTCTATTCTTTGCCTTTACAATACATAGCTCATGGGAAAGTAGCCTTAGAAACTATTGTGGTGAAGAATATGTACTTATGTGTCTTATTTCTTAATAAGTTGCTTGTTGAGCGGTAACCATGTTTCTGGGGATGCCATCAACTTTTACCTTTGTTGAATATCATGTGAGTAGCTATGCATGTTCGTCTTGTCTGAAGTAAGGGCGATTTTCATGATCAAATGGTTTGAGTATGCATAATGTTAGAGAAGAACATTGGGCCACTAACTAAAGCCATGATTCATGGTGGAAGTTTCAGTTTGGACAATTAATCCTCAATGTCTTATGAGAATATGAACTGTGGTTGAATGCTTATGCATTAAAGAGGAGTCCATTATCTGTTGTCTATGTTGTGCCGGTATGGATGTCTAAGTTGAGAATAATCAAAAGCGAGAAATCCAATGCGAGCTTTCTCCTTAGACTTTTGTACATGCGGCATAGAGGTACCCCTTTGTGACACTTGGTTGAAACATATGCTATGCAATGATAATCCATGTTAATCCAAGCTAATTAGGACAAGGTGCGAGCACTATTGGTATACTATGCATGAGGCTTGCAACTTATAAGATATCTTATACATAACACATATGCTTTATTACTACCGTTGACAAAATTGTTTCTTGTTTTCAAAATGAAAAGCTCTAGCACAAATATAGTAATCCATGCTTCCCTCTGCGAAGGGCCATTCTTCTATTTTATTGTTGAGTCAGTTCACCTATTCTTTCTATCTTAAGAAGCAAACAATTGTATCAACTGTGTGCATTGATTCTTACATGTTTACTTATTACACTTGTTATATTACTTTGTGTTGACAATTATCCATGAGATATACATGTTGAAGTTGAAAGCAACTGCTGGAACTTATATCTTCTTTTGTGTTGCTTCAATGCCTTTACTTTGAATTTATTGCTTTATGAGTAACTCTTATGCAAGTCTTATTGATGCTTGTCTTGAAAGTATTATTCATGAAAAGTCTTTGCTATATGATTCATTTGTTTACTCATTATCTTCATCATTGCTTCGAATCGCTGCATTCATCTCATATGCTTTACAATAGTATGATCAAGATTATGATAGCATGTCACTTCAGAAATTATCTTTGTTATCGTTTACCTACTCGAGGGCGAGTAGGAACTAAGCTTGGGGATGCTTGATACGTCTCAAACGTATCTATAATTTCTTATGTTCCATGCTACTTTTATGATGATACTCACATGTTTTATACACATTATATGTCATATTTATGCATTTTCCGGCACTAACCTATTGACGAGATGCCGAAGAGCCGATTCTTGTTTTCTCGCTGTTTTTGGTTTCGAAATCCTAGTAAGGAAATATTCTCGGAACTGGACGAAATCAACGCCCAGGGGCCTATTTTTCCACGAAGCTTCCAGAAGTCCGAAGAGGAAACGAAGTGGGGCCACGAGGCGGCGACACGCCAGGGCGGCGCGGCCCACGTCATGGCCGCGCCGGCCTGTTGTGTGGGCCCCTCGTGATGCCCCTTGACCTGCCCTTCCGCCTACTTAAAGCCTTCGTCGCGAAACCCCCAGTACCGAGAGCCACGATACGGAAAACCTTCCAGAGACGCTGCCGCCGCCAATCCCATCTCGGGGGATTCGGGAGATCGCCTCCGGCACCCTGCCGGAGAGGGGAATCATCTCCCGGAGGTCTCTTCATCGCCATGATCATCGCCTCCGGATCGATGTGTGAGTAGTCCACCCCTGGACTATGGGTCCATAGCAGTAGCTAGATGGTTGTCTTCTCCTCATTGTGCTATCATGTTAGATCTTGTGAGCTGCCTATCATGATCAAGATCATCTATTTGTAATGCTACATGTTGTGTTTGTTGGGATCCGATGAATATTGAATACTATGTCAAGTTGATTATCAATCTATCATATATGTTATTTATGTTCTTGCATGCTCTCCGTTGCTAGTAGAGGCTCGGCCAAGTTGATACTTGTGACTCCAAGAGGGAGTATTTATGCTCGATAGTGGGTTCATGCCTCCATTAAATCTGGGATAGTGACAGAAAGTTCTAAGGTTGTGGATGTGCTGTTGCCACTAGGGATAAAACATCGATGCTTTGTCTAAGGATATTTGTGTTGATTACATTAAGCACCATACTTAATGCAATTGTCTGTTGTTTGCAACTTAATACTGCAGGGGGTTCGGATGATAACCTGAAGGTGGACTTTTTAGGCATAGATGCATGCTGGATAGCGGTCTATGTACTTTGTCGTAATGCCCTGATTAAATCTCATAGTACTCATCATGATATATGTATGTGCATTGTTATGCCTTCTTTATTTGTCAATTGCCCAACCGTAATTTGTTCACCCAACATATGTTTATCTTATGGGAGAGACACCACTAGTGAACTTTGGACCCCGGTCCTATTCTTTACATCCGAAATACAATCTACTCGCTATTGTTCTTTACTTGTTCTTCGCAAACAATCATCATCATCCACACTATACATCTAATCCTTTGTTTACAGCAAGCCGGTGAGATTGACAATCTCACTGTTACGTTGGGGCAAAGTATTTTGATTGTGTTGTGCAGGTTCCACGTTGGCGCCGGAATCACTAGTGTTGCGCCGCACTACACTCCTCCACCAACAACCTTCACGTGCTCCTTGACTCCTACTGGTTCGATAACCTTGGTTTCTTACTGAGGGAAAACTTGATGCTGTACGCATCACACCTTCCTCTTGGGGTTCCCAACGGACGTGTGCTTCAGCTTCACGCAGCGAACACAGGGGCAAAGTGCCCGAACCAGCCCCTTTGTACCACGCGCTAACTCATTCACTAGAAAATGGGTCTTCCTTGTCCACTCGGCTGTTTTCTCAGTCGCACTAACACGCTCACTGTACATCCATCCACTATCAGCCATCCTCTGCTTTATTGGGAGCCAAACCACATACATAGCATTTATATCAAATAGGAAATTAAATGCATCATATTTTTATTTATTTTACCGGGTGAAACGCATGCATCCACCTACATCTCTACTAGGTGGGCTCCTAGCAACCGCCGGACCCGTAGTTGGCTACGTTCTCCATGTTCTACCCCGGTCCAAGTCAGAATTTCGGTAGCACCTCCCCGCTGCTCTCCCGATATACGTCTCGGCAAAAAGGCGAGAGGATGTGCATCCGGAGAACAACGGGGAGGCGCCACCGAAATCCTGACTCGGACCGGAGTAGAACATGGAAAACATAGACAACTACGCATCCGCCGACTGTCCCATAAATGCCGCAAGCGTTACGGTTCAAAATATGCTGACCACTAATGCATATTTATCCGCGTAATGCTCGCGGACGGGAAGTGACACCTAGGTTACACAACTTTACTTGGAAAATGAATCTATTGACATAAGAAAATGCGGAGAAGGGGAGGCGATGTTTTAGCTCACCCTCGGCGGACGGAGAGAATCACGGACACGGCGACAAGGCGGTCACGACGGGGCGGTCACGACGGAACGGTCACGACGGGCCGGTCACGAGGTCGGCGGTCACGACGGCACCTATTTCCATTCAATAAAAAAACAAATTATTTCACATTTCACATTTTCTATTTGTATTTGTATTTCACATTTTCTATTTCACATTTTCTATTTCACATTTTCCATTTTCACATTTCACATCTATTTTCAAATTTCACAAACATTTCACATTTCACAAACATTTTCTAATTTCAAATTTTACAAACATTTTGTATTTTCACATTTCACAAACATTTTCTATTTGTATTTCTAAGTAGCATACAATACAAGAAATAAAAGTTACAAAAAATGAAAAAGATTGAAAATAGATGTACCATATGGAGGCAGGGGCGGGGTCGGGGAGGTAGGGGCGGCGGGGACGACGGGGCGGCGCGAGACGGCGGCTGGGAGGCAGCGGCGGCGCGAGCAGGGGGCGGCGCGAGGCGGCGGGGTTGGGGAGGTAGGGCGGCGCGAGGTGGCGGCGGTGAGGCAGCGGCGGCGTGAGCAGGGGCGGGGAGGCAGGGGCGGCGGCGTGGAGGCGGCGTGCGGCGGCGTGCGGCAGAAGCGCGTGGCGGCGCGGGCGGGGGAAGGGCGTGGAGGCGCGGGTTGGACGGGTGGCTCGAGCGGGTCTGGCTCGACCCGCTCAAGTCATACCCTAGGCACATATGCCGAGGGCCGGTTATACGCCGAGGGTAGCCCTCGGCATAGCCCCCCTTTTTTATTTTTTCAATTTATTTTATGTTTTAAATTTTATTAATGTCAATTATATTTATAAAATATATTAATATAGGTCCATGCTAAGTTGTTTTAATCTTCTACATTCCCAAGCTATGCGCATAATTTTTTTTTACCATATCTTAACTTAATATCTCCGATAGACGAGACCCTAATTCGCGAGCCCCGCAGATCTACCCCTTTGACCGGCCTCCAATAACAGTTGACCCATGGACTTTTCTCTTACTTTGTGTTTTGTTAGGTCATTGTAACATGTAGTATCAATAATTATCCTATATTACATCAATATTCCCTCCGGTAGACGAAACCCTAATCTGGGAGCCCCGCAGATCTACCCCTTTGACCGGCCTCCGATAACAGTTGACCCATGGAATTTTCTCTTCCTTTGTGTTGTGTTAGGTCATAGGAACATGTAGTACCAATAATTACCCTATCTAACCCAAAGTTTCTCTCCGGTTCACCTCCGAGGGAGTCCCCCCCTATACATGCAGAATCTGACTAAGCCTAGGAACCCCCTGTCCAAGAAGCCGGACACACCTGGGGGGGTAGCCTTGGATATAAAACGATCTCAAATCACTTTTGTGCATTCCATTTGGACACACACAAGTTTTGGGGCCATTCCCTACATCCGATGCTCAATTTCTGACAAAACCCTAGTTCTGTTGACCGCGCGGTCTACCCCTTTGACTTCATCCCATCGGGGGTCCCCCGGTGGGCATATGCCTCCATTTGAGCTTGGTTAGGTCATAGGTACATGTGGAAACAAGGATCATCCCATATGATCCCAAGTTTCTCTCCGTTCACCTCCGAGGAGTTCCCCCTATACATGCGGAATATGCCTAAGTGTAGGAACCCCCGTCCGAGAAGCCGGACACACACTGGGGGTAGCCTTGGATATAAAACCATCTCAAATCACTTTTGTGAATTCCATGTGGACACACACAAGTTTTGGGGCCATTCCCTACATCTGATGCTCGATTTCTGACGAAACCTAGTTCTGTTGACCGCGCGGTCTACCCCTTTGACTGCATCCCATCGGGGGTCCCCCGGTGGGCATATGCCTCCATTTGAGCTTGGTTAGGTCATAGGTACATGTGGAAACAAGGATCATCCCATATGATCCCAAGTTTCTCTCCGGTTCACCTCCGAGGAGTTCCCCCTATACATGCGAGATCTGCCTAAGTGTAGGAACCCCCTGTCCGAGAAGCCGGACACACCTGGGGGTAGCCTTGGATATAAAACCATCTCAAATCACTTTTGTGCATGCCATGTGGACACACACAAGTTTTGGGGCCATTCCCTACATCCGATGCTCGATTTCAGACGAAACCCTAGTTCTGTTGACTGTGCGGTCTACCCCTTTGACTTCATCCCATTGATACGTCTCAAACGTATCTATAATTTCTTATGTTCCATGCTAGTTATATGACAATACTCACATGTTTTATATACAATTTACATCATTTTGATGCATTTTCCGGCACTAACCTATTAACAAGATGCCGAAGCGTCAGTTCCTGTTTTCTGCTGTTTTTGGTTTTAGAAATCCTACACAGGAAATATTATCGGAATTGGACGAAACAAAATCCCACGGTCCTATTTTCCACGGAGCCTTCCAGAAGTCTGAAGAAGAGACGAAGAGGGGCCACGAGGTGGCCACCCCACATGGCGGCGCGGTGGGGCCCCTTGCCGCGCCAGCCTATGGGGTGGGCCCCTCGAGCGCCTCCCGACTCTGCCCCTTCGCCTATTTATTCTCTCCGTCGCGAAAGCCCTAGTACCGAGAGCCACGATACGAGAAAAGTTCCAGAGACGCCGCCGCCGCCAATCCCATCTCGGGGGATTCAAGAGATCGCCTCCGGCACCCTGCCGGAGAGGGGAATCATCACCGGAGGACTCTAGACCATCATGCCCGCCTCCGGATTGATGCGTGAGTAGTTCATCCTTGGACTATGGGTCCATAGCAGTAGCTAGATGGTTGTCTTCTCCTCTTGTGCTATCATGTTTAGATCTTGTGAGCTGCCTATCATGATCAAGATCGTCTATTTGTAATGCTACATGTTGTGTTTGTTGGGATCCGATGAATATGGAATACTATGTCAAGTTGATTAATTGATCTATCATATATGTGTTGTTTATGATCTTGCATGCTCTCCGTTGCTAGTAGAGGCTCTGGCCAAGTTGATACTTGTGAATCCAAGTGGGAGTATTTATGCTCGATAGTGGGTTCATGCCTCCATTGAATCTGGGACAGTGACAGAAAGTTCTAAGGTTGTGGATGTGTTGTTGCCACTAGGGATAAAACATCAATGCTTTGTCTAAGGATATTTTTGTTGATTACATTACGCATAGTACTTAATGCAATTGTCGGTTGTTTGCAACTTAATACTGGAAGGGGTGCGGATGCTAACCCGAAGGTGGACTTTTTAGGCATAGATGCATGCTGGATAGCGGTCTATGTTATCTTCTCAAATAACAAGGGGAACTTTTAAAAAGAAAATAAAATAAAAGGGTGAGGCATATGTGGGCTTATGGCCATTTCTCTAATAATGGCCTATGCCCTATTTACTTTACCCCAAATGGTGAAACCCTCCATCAACCCTACCAACATCAAATGAACCCCAAAACCATGATCTTTTGGATCAAGAAAAATCAAATCAAAAAGAAAAGAAATGCAAATTGCAAGATGCATGTGATAATTGTCACATGTGACATTTTTAACATGTGACCCAGTTTGAGCCCTTGTATTAAGAAATTTTCAAACCAAACCCTCTCAACTCTTTGCACCTCATCCAAGACCTCATCAAGATGAACACTTTTTTATGTTGACCACTTTGACCAGATCCTTTTCTATTGCTCAAATTAGTCAAGCCAAGATGCCATGTTGAAACAGATTCTAGATTCCCACACTTTTTAGAAATTTCATCAAACCTTTCCAAAATTCAAACTAAGAGCATCTCCAGCCGCGTCCCCCAAAGCGTCCCCCAAACCGCGCCGGATTGAGCGTTTGGGGGACGTGTTTTGTTCGTGCCGCCTTTGGGGACGTCGCTCCCCAGCCGCGTCCCCCAAACGCCTCCCCCAAACATTTAAAATACTTTTTTTGGCATTTTTATTTTAATTTTCAGAAACTAATACATAATTAGAAACGTGGTTTACAGGAAGACACAGTTTGGAACATGGTTTTCCACAAACTAATACATAGTTTGAACCGTCGTGGACACAAATATAAAATTTTGCAAAGAAACCAAACCTAACTAGGCCGTGCATCGAAGGTTTCCTGTGTTCGCTCGCTAAGAAAGAACACTCGAGGGCACACCCGAGTCACCTAAACTCGGAAAATCCAGCGGGAGGATGGTGCCCTTGTTGGTTCTACCGATGAGGCGAACATCCAGAAACCTCCGTGCACGTGTTCGCTGCGAAGAAAGAACACTCAGTCGTCCTCCTCGTCGGTGCTGTCGCCGTGGTAGTCCCGGCGGCACCGCGTCTCGTCGAAGACCTTGACGCTCATGTCCCTGTCACCGAAGTAGGAGAACAGGAGGATGAAGCCGGCTTCGAGGCTGTGGTGTCGTGCAAACTTCTCCCAGCCGATGTTGAGGTACATCTTGCCGTGCGCGTCGTAGATCACGTCGACGATCCACCGGCAGTAGCCGCACGCAGCCTCCCGCAGATGCATCGTGCGCGGGCGGTCGTCGCCGGCGACGTAGTCGGCGAAGGAGTCCGGTAGCCTCTGGATGCCGCGCGGGTCGCCCTTGAGGACGAGGACGAACTCGAACCGCACGTCCGGCTCCACGTCCATCTCCGACGATGAAGCCGGCAGCGTGGAAGGCGACGGCGAGCGTTCAGCTCTGCCGCGGCCACGACCACGACCACGACCACGGCCGCGAGGTCGGCCTCCGCCTCTACCAGACATAGCGTCGAGTCTTGTTGAGATGGTGGTGGCTAGGGTTTGGGAGAGAGGCGCTAGGGTTTGTGTGTGAGAGGGACGATGAGAGGCGGCCCTTTTATAGGCCGGAGGGAGGCGGAGGAGCGGTGGCGCTCATTAACGCCGGCACGCGAGCTAGGCGCGACGGGACACGTCGCTCCGGAAGCTGCACCGTCGGCTGCGTCGCTGCGGGAGCCGCACCGCCAATAACTTCCGTCGCGAGGTAGGCGACGGTTAGGTTAAAAATTTATTGTGCCGCTGACGAGTCGCCCCCGCCACTCCCCGCCTCGCTTTTCGTTGTGTCCGGCGTCCCCGGTGCGTCCCCTGTGGGACGGGGATGGGCTCGGGGCGCCGGACACCGTATCGGGGCGCGCCGGACAAAAATGGCCTTTGGGGGACGCGGCTGGAACACATTTTTTGTCCGGCGCACCCCAAATCCCTTTGCGGGACGCTTTGGGGGACGCGGCTGGAGATGCTCTAATGCCACCCATTGTTACCCAACATTATATAGAGCACATTCATGAAGAATTTTGGCCAAAATTACACACAAGAGAGACCATTGCTTATCACATATGAAGTACACATAGTTTAATTTAGAAGTACAAATCACTTTTTCAACCACTTTTCACTTTTCCACCCTCTCTCTCTTGTCCTTCTTGATAGTACACCTTGTACCCTAAAGTGCACCAATGAAGTGACCCAACATTACCATGATCACCATGCCCAAGCATGCCATCATCATTGCATGTTCCACATACACATTTTGATTTGATCCAATGTGCACACCATAGCCCTCACCAACCATGCTCACCATGCCACATACCTTGGTCTCACCCCACTTGAGCTTGCAGCACTCCAAGACCAAGAAAAATATTGCACAAAGGACCATGCCAAGCCCATGCCATTGCCATTGACATCATCATGCCAACCCTTGTCCTCCTCCCTCTCTGATCACCTCACCTTGTCAAATAGACTCACCTTAGACTACTGAACCTCACCAAGGACCATTGCCAACCCATGCCATCCATATGATCACCACTATGACACCACCTGCTCCTGGACCTCTCCTCTCCCTCTGGCCATGTCATCTAGCCTCACCACACGCTGCTGAACACGCTAGACACGATCCCAACTCAAGAGGAACATGACATTCCCTGGACAGCTCGTGGTCACCATGGCCAGACGCGCCAGAGCGTGCACTGGCACGTCTCTGGACGCGCCAGGACACCTCCTGCCCTTGTCGCTGTCGTCCTCCCCTCGACCCCTCCTTTCACCTACAGCCTCCCCTCGACGTCAGCTAGCTCCTGGACAACCCAATTGGCTCGCCAGCGCCCTGTAGACGACGACACTATCAACCTCTGCCGCGCCCGTACTGCAAGGACGGCGACGTCGCCCGCACGCCTCAGACCTCCTTTCACCGTGCCATCACGCTCACCAGGACCGCCATGATGCCAGCAAGCTTACACGCCCCTCACCTTGCCCTTTCGCAGCTCCAGATGACGTCGCCATGGTCGACCTCACCCGCACCCCTCGGCCAACTCTCGCCCCTATAAAAGGAGGACCTATATTGTCATTCTTTCTTCGAATTTTTATATCTATCGGGTGCGCGATCGGCGCCCCGATGGGAGTAGCCCCCGAGGCTATGGACAAATGCTTGCGTTTGGTCATAGGCTCCCGCCATTTCTATTTTTGCCATACTCGAATTTTTCTTTTTCCCAAAGTAGCCCCCGAGCATTTGGGCAAAAACTTGTATTTGATCAAAAGCTCTCGAAATAACCAACAATCTTCTGCTGTCGCCATTCTTACGAACCTTCGTAGCCGAAATTTTCTCTTGCCAAGATGACATCATTGGCGATGATAGCCACGATCATCGTATCGGGAAAACGCGAGAACTTCTCTCCCTCTGTCTCGTGGGCCCAAATTTTTACCATGTTGACACGTCGTGAAAGTGGGGGACACACGTCCTCCACTTTTCCTGGCGCACCGCACTGTAGCGCCCGTTCGTTCCCTTCTCAGTGAATTTGCGATTTTACCCCTTGTCCACGTGTCACCATCTATCCCACATTTTCTCCATCCAACGGCGCATCGATTCACCGCACCTCTATTTAAGGTCATCGTCTTCCTCCTTGGACACTTTCGCTCGCGCCGCTCCTCTACTCTCCTCGTCGGGATTCTCCCTTGCGCCCCAACTACACTTCGCACTTTGCTCCGGCGCCATTGTTGATGCCTCCGCGCTGGACTCACCGGGCACAACACGCCCGAGTCTAAGATGGCGACCGAAGATGCAGGGAATACGGAGTGGGAGAGATCCAAAATCTCCCCTCAAGACATCAACCTATCGAAGAAGCTGGGGATCAGCAAGAAGGAAGGCGCGCTCGCTTCCCCGGGGAAGAAAGCTATCCAATCCCTCCAATGGAGTATCGCGTCGATTTCGTCGACCACCTCATCCGTGGTCTTTCCGCTCCCATTCACAATTTCTTACGGGGTTGCTTTTTATGTACGGACTGCAACTGCACCATCTTACTCCCAACTCCATCCTCCACATCTCAATCTTTATCACGCTTTGCGAAGCTTTCCTTGGAGTCCAGCCTAACTGGGCTCTATGGAAACACATTTTCTTCTGTCGCCGTAATGGCTCTGCCAATGTTTCCTATAACATTGGCGGCGTTGTCATCTGCGTCCGCCCTGACATTGAGTACTTTGACGTCAAATTCCCTGACTCAGTATAAGGGTGGCGCAAAAAGTGGTTGTACATTCATGAGGAGAATCATGGCTCTGTTGAAGACAACATCCCTCCTTTTGATGGTACCGAGAAAATCTGTCGCCGTCGTTCCTCGGGATGCGGAGGCTACCGACGAAGAAAAAGCGGCGATTGAAGCCTTGATGACACGCATCCACCAACTCTAAAATACCCGAGGACAAGAACGCGTCGGGTGTCCAAATCACGGCGTATTTCCTTAGGATTAGAGTGCAGCCTCCGCAAGCTCGCAAAAATCCCCTCCGGAAGTATCGTCGGCGACAAAGATGTCGATCGCTTGTCGGTGGATTTGCCGGTCAAGGATTTAGAAAAACTTGTCCGAAAGATCTCCTCCCTCAACAAGAAAGATCATGTCCCCTCGTCTTGTCGCGTAAAGCCGTATAGCGCCACCAACGCGCTCCCTGAGGTAATTTTGTATGGACTATTTTTCTCGAGTACGTATTTTTGTTGACATCCTTTACATAACTTTTTTGTCGACATTCTTCTTTTTGCAGAACCATCCAGATCTTGTTTCTCTTCCTCCCCTTCCTAAAGATGGAGAGGTCGAAGAACGGGCTGTTGTCACCGACGACAACCAGGGTACTTCTCGCCACGAGAGTGAAACCGCGGGTTCTCGAAAATCTGCGGTATCCTCTCGAAAAGGAAGATGAATCCGAGGCTACCGGATCGGCACACTCTCCTCCCCCAGTCTGTTTCTCCCAGGAACAAGAGAAAAAGGGAGGAAGCTATCGACTCCGGCCCCTCCAAGACCGGCACACCTCCCCGCCGAAGAAGTTGTTCCCTATCGAAAAAGGACAACTTTCGATCCTTACACCGATGCTCTTGTCGCTCTCGTAAGTTCTCGCCGTTGTTTGTTGTTTGTCATTGATTACTTTGACTATATTGTTTATTGTCTTGTCGCCTTTTTGTAGTGATGACGAGGATGAAATTCAACCTATTGACGCGACTGCTCGAACGAGTACGTCTCGTACTTTAGTTGTTTCGAAGCTCACCCCGATGGGGATGAAACTTCGCCTCCTCAACAAGATACTGAGCATCCAACTTCGAGTTGCAAGCCCCAGAGCCTCTTCACCAAAGAGAGCTAGGGTAGAACCAACCAAGGAACCTCTCTCGCTGGGCCGGTAGTTCCACGACTCCTTCATTAGATGATGTAAGTTTTTCACTGTTCTTTTTCCGAACATTGCAGCTTTTGTCGACTCCCCTTTGTTTCTTGCGTAAGTCATGTCGAACTTTTCCTTCCTATATTGACTTTTTCTTTTTCTTTTGTTTCCTCTTCAGCCTGTGATGAAGGAGTTTATTCGCCTCGGTACCCAATTCGTCGGGTACCGTGATCATGCGAATAAACTTGAAGGTACTATTTTTCCTTGCCCTTTACATTGTATTTACTCCTGTATTGCTTTGTCGTGACGTTTACCGTCGTTTATTTTTACGAAACTCTTGCGAAGCCAACAAACGTCTTGACGCTCTTGTTTGTTAAGTTAGAGCAAAGCGAAGCCGGCTCGCAAGAGGGCTGAAGCAGAATCGCCGCCGCCGTCGAAGACCTTCGAAAAAGGCTTCATGACGCGGAAACTTCTTTGAGTGAGCATATAACCGAACAATCTGCTCACGAGGAATCAATTATCAGGTGCTTGGAGTCGCAGAGCCTTCGCTTTGTCAGTAAGTGCCCAAACTATTTTGATTTCCTTGAACTTGCTTTTCTTTCTTGCTTATTGATCAATAAAATTTTGCCTCAACAGGAAAAACATGTCAAGAATATGAACTTGAAGATCCTGACAATGATCCCCTTCTTGACGCGCTTTCTCTCCTTGAGATTCATGGAGATGAAGCACGCGAAGGTCTTGCTGAAGCTGGGGCGGGACTGTCGCGGCTTTACCCTTACCTCTTCCCGAAGAAAGAGGAACCCGCGCCTTTTCTTGCTCTCGCCAAATGCTTCAATTCTCAAGAAAATCTTGGGCTCAAACTTCGCCAAGAAGGTTTGAAGGTTGGCGTTGAAGGCACCATTGCCGCTAGTTGCCTGACTGACCAACAAAATATCGGCTCGGACTAGGGTTGGCGACACGCAGGAAATGGAGACCAAGAAGTGGCAGTTGTTGATCAAGGCTGCGAGGCCAAACTCGAAGAAGATCCTCGCCTATCTTGGATGCACGCCAACTCCGGCCCAAGTTCATCAAAGCCGGAGGTCAAGTAGACCACCTTTGCCTTCTCTGTTGTTCTCTTTTGGTGATGTCCCCTTTTGTAGATTTGGCGACAATCGTCCCCTTGGTTCATTAGGAACCATCCTTTTGTAATAGCTATGTAAATACGTCGAATATCAATGGAAATCTTTTTTGCTTGATGATTAATGTCGAAATTTTT
>NC_061511.1:177848948-177908776 GCF_022539505.1 Lolium rigidum | reverse complement strand
ATTGCACACAATAAAAACTACCATTATTTCTGACCATACATGTTCTAAATTTTGGTTCCACTAACAAATATGAGCAACACATACATGATAATATATCCAAATAAGCCATCACACATACATCACATACATACATATACATACATAAGAATATGGATACATACATATCTAGGGTTCCTACACATACACATTCATTGAAATTTGATGTCTAGGGTTTCAACAAATCTAGGGTTTTTAGCTTCAAAAAAAATCTAGGGTTTCAACACATAGATACATGAGAATATGGATTTCAACACATACATTAGCACATGGATTCAAGTTCTAAGATTTTCATATCCAGGGTTCCATGTCTAAATTGAATTAAATCCGAGAAAATCATGGATGAAACGAAGGGGATCGAGGGAGAATACCTTGAGGAAGGGATTGGGAAGAGATTGGTCGGGCAGATCTGATGATTTGGTGGTGGATTTGGTGGGAGGGGGGAGGAGGAGGAGCCATCGACCGCCTTTCTTCTTCACGCGAAACAGAGAGGAGAGCTTGCGCTGGGGCCCGCGCCACACATAAGTGGATGTGTGGCGCCCTTCCGAGCGGCGCCACAGTTTCACCGTGTGGCGCCGATGGGAGCGGCGCCACACATCCTTCCAAGTCAGATCGGTGCACACCTTAGCGTCGAGGACGCTACGTCGGATGGGGGAGTGGCGCCGCACGCACGGGCGCCACACAGTGAGGTGTGGCGGCGAGTGAGGGTCGCCACACAAAAGGGTTAGATGGGTGAAATAGTTTGGCCGGAGGGTCAGTCTGTGCTATAGTTCCAGAAAAAGGTTATTTTTGTGTAAATTATAAAACAACAAGAACTGAATAGATTGCGCCGTGACCTCTAGGGTCCGACTCTGCTCTCTTTATATAATACATCATACATGGTACAAAGGTTTTTAGGATTTACAGATATCTAAACAACTAGAGAGCTAACTAATTTGGTTAGCTAAGGAGATAGGATCGACATCCTCTATCCTACTCCGTTTAACAGCCCCTCTCGATCCAAACGAGTGCTAACCAAATTCAAACCATACTTTAGTCTGTCGAATGAATCTCTTCCAAGCGCCTTTGTAAAGATATCAGCTAATCTTGAGTAGAAATAAACCGAACTTTCAGAGCTCCAGCTGCTACTTTCTCTCGAACAAAATGGAAGTCAACTTCTATGTGTTTCATGCGCGCATGGAAGACAGGGTTCGCTGTGAGAAACATAGCTCCCAAGTTGTCACACCACAACACTGGAGCTTGAGACTGAAAAAGATCCTTAATTCCCGAAGAACTGACTGTATCCAGGTCACTTCAGCTGTACCATTGGCAATGGATTTATACTCGGCTTCTGTGCTTGATCTACTCACTGTTGGTTGCTTTTCTTGAGCTCCATGAGATTAAGTTTGGCCCATAAAACACTGCATATCCTCCTGTGGACCGTCGATCATCTGGACACCCCGCCCAGTCTGCATCAGTATAAACACTTAGCTCTGTTGATGTCGAGCGAGTAATATTCAGTCATGTACTTAATGTCCCTCTGACATATCTCAGAATTCGCTTAGTTGCAGCCCAATGTGCATCCGTCAGAGCAGCTAAGAACTGACAGGCCTTGTTCACCGCAAACGAAATGTCTGGCCTTGTCATAAACAGATATTGTAGAGCTCCTACCGTGCTTCTGTAAACAAAAGCATCTTCACTTGACAAAGGTGTACCAATTGTTCTGCTAAGCTTGTCAGATGCTGACACAGTTTCCGAAGAAGATCAGCAGCGTATTTTGACTGAGTAAGAGCAATACCATTGGACTGCCGAGTCACTTCAATACCAAGAAAGTACGCGAGCTCTCCAAGATCCTTGATGGCGAATGAGTCCCGAAGATGGCCAAGCAACTGGTTAACTGTCTTCGGACAAGAACCAGCAATGATGATATCATCTACGTAGATAAGCATATAAATGATAGCTCGCGAACTGACGAAGACAAACAGAGAAGTGTCTGCTTGTGAGGGAACAAAACCAAGTGACTGCAGTTTGATGCTGAGCTTCGAGTACCATGCCCTCGGTGCTTGTTTCAAACCGTATAAAGATTTCTGAAGCCGACACACATGGTTTGGCTTGTCAGGATCAACATAGCCTGGTGGCTGATGCATATAAACCTCCCCCTGGATGTCGCCGTGGAGAAAGGCATTCTGAACGTCGACTTGCCGCAAGGTCCAGCCGCGAGACACGGCGATAGACAAAATCAAGCGCACGGTCGTTGGCTTGACGACAGGGGAGAAAGTGTCGGTGTAGTCAATCCCCTGCCTTTGGGTGAACCCCTTCGCCACAAGTCTAGCCTTGTAACGATCAACAGAGCCATCTGGTTTCTGTTTCACTTTGTATACCCATTTGCAGCCCACGACATGATGACCACGAGGTGGTTCCACGAGTCGCCAGGTATTGTTCAGATGGAGAGCCCGACATTCTTCATCCATTGCAGCTTTCCAAGCAGGAACACCGAGAGCATCTATATGTGAGACAGGTTCGGCTGCAAACGCCCGCTTGGCAGTGTCACAGCGGACCATTCCATCAGGTAGTCGTACTGGCTGAACAATGTTGTTGCAAAGGCGGGTGCGCATCGGGTGAGCAGCAACAGCAGGTGGCGTCGGGGTGCCAGTAAAGGGCGATGATGACGACGATGCAGGAGACGAGTCAGGCTCGTCATGGGCCGGCCCAGTAGGCGGAGTGGACGGTGAAGGAGGAGGGGGTGACTCTGGGTCTGGATCGCCATGAGCCTCTGGCGGGTCAGCATGATCGACGTCGGGGGGTGCATGCAAGCCATGCAGACGGCGATCGACGTCGTTGTGAGCTCCACCTGAAACAAGAACAGAACTAGGAGCTGGGTTAGTAGCAGGTGTCCTATCGCTACATACTGGTGAATCAGCTGGTTCAGGTAGGAGCAATTGATCTTCAGTGGGTAGAGAATGTTTCGGTGAGTCGGCTGCAAACGGAAAAATTCGTTCATCAAAAACGACGTCGCGTGACACGTAGATCCGCCCAGTAGAGCGATCAAGACATCGAAATCCAAGGTGATCAGGGCTATACCCTAGAAAAACACAGCGACGAGACCTAAACTCGAGTTTCCGACTGTTATAGGGTCGTAAGTTGGGCCAACAGGCACACCCAAAGACACGAAGGATGTCATACCGAATAGGAGTTTTGAAGAGCTTGTGTGCTGGGGTATCGTTGTGGATGACACGACTAGGCATTCTGTTGATTAGATAGCACGCAGTCAAGACAGCGTCATCCCAAAAGCGGAGAGGGAGAGACACATGAGCAAGGAGGGCTAGTGCTGTCTCTACAAGATGGCGATGTTTCCTCTCGATGGCACCATTTTGCTGATGGGTATGAGGGCATGATATGCTGTGTGAGATGCCAGTCTCAGCAAAATAACGATGTAGTTTATGGTATTCCCCTCCCCAATCGGACTGGATGGACAGAATTTTCCTATTAAAGGATCGTTCAACACGAGTTTGAAACTGATAGAAGACATGCTCAACATCGGACTTGTGTTTCAACAAATACACCCATGTGAATTTACTAAAATCATCCAAAAAACTTACATAGTAACTAAAACCTCCTGCAGAAGTAATGGCAGGACCCCACACATCTGTGTGGACAAGATCTAAAGGGAAAGCAGAAACTCGACTAGATGGTTCAAAAGGCAATTGATGAACCTTTGCTTGTTGACACACATCACACACATGCGTTGCTAGCTCTTTATTCATGGATGATGCTAATTTATTTGTGGAGAGAATGGCTTGGACGATGGTCGAGGTGGGATGGCCGAGGCGTTGGTGCCACAAATCCTTGGATGGAGCGGAGTGGAGGGCTTGGCGATGGCGAGGATGTGGCACGGGGTAGAGTCCATGGTGGCCTCTACCTTGTAGACGAGTTTGCTTCGTGGTGCGATCCTTGATGAAAAAACAGTCAGGATGAAGCTCAACAAAACAGTGATTATCAAAGGCAAGTTTGCTAGCTGAAAGAAGATTTTTGGACAGTGCAGGAGCATGTAGAACATTTTTAAGACGGAGGGGATGAGTTGAACCAGGTAAAGATGATTCACCAATATGTAAAATAGGCACGTGCATACCGTTTGCCACCTGGATCTGATCATTGCCTTGGTAGGCATCTTGGACATGTAGACGGCTCATGTCATTTGTCATGTGGTCCATCGCACCGGAGTCCAGTACCCAGTTGTCGCCATAGTCGTTGACGTTGGAGGTGGAGTAGGAGTAGGAGGCTTGCCGGTTGGAAGTCTCCGGCTGAATGGCGTGGTTGAAGCGAGAATAACAGCGGAGGGCGTCGTGACCATAGACACCGCAGATCTGGCACGTGGACTTGCCACCACCGCGTCCACATCCTCCTCCTCCTCCCTGACCTGAGCCGTCGCGCCCAGGGTTGTGGCCACGGCCGCCGCCGTTGCCTCCTCCATTGTAGCCACCTTGATAGCCGTCGTAGCCGCCACCGTAGCCGTTGTGGCCACCGTTGTCATGGAAGCCGCCATGGTGACGGCCTCCTCCATTGCCGCGGCCATCGCCACGACCACGGCCTCCGCCGCCGCGACCACCTTGATAGCCACGGCCACCACCGCGTGAAGCATTGTTGGCGGAGTGCTGAAATTGGCCTCCCGAAGCGCGATCGCCATGGCGCGCTTCATAGGCCGTCATGTGACCGTAAAGGTCGTTGAGGGAGAAATCGTCTTTCCCTGCAAGCATAGACATCGAGGTGGTGAAGTTCTCGTGATCTTCAGCAAGCCCAGCGAGGATGTAGGATACGATCTCGTCGTCGCCGAGCGGGTGGCCGATGGTCGCCATCGTGTCGGCGATCTTCTTGATGTTCTGGAAATAAGTGGACATCGTCACGTCCCTCTTCTTCGGCCTCACTAGCGCGGTGCGGAGCTGCACGATCCGCGCTTTGGACCTGGACGCAAAGGTCCGATCCAGAGCCTCCCAGACCTGGGCCGATGTCTTTAGCAGCTGGACATGGCCAAGTACCGGCGGGGTAAGGGAGGTGAGCAGACCGCTGAGGATCTGCTGATCTGTCTTCCGCCAGGCCGCGAACGCCGGATTGGCGACCTGAGTGGAGCTTCCGGTCTCGGCCGGGACGAGCTTTGGCGGCGCGGAATTGCTGCCGTCCACGAAGCTCATCAGATCGTAGCCGATGAGAGCAGGCAGCGCCTGGGCCTTCCAGAGCAGGAAGTTTTCCTGATCCAGCTTAATGGGAATAGCGGCGCTCAGTGTGGCGGTGATGTTGATGGGAATGGCGGCAGTGGGTGGTGGTACGGCTGGAGCCATGGATGAGATGAGATCGGTTTGGCTCTGATACCATATAAAACAACAAGAACTGAATAGATTGCGCCGTGACCTCTAGGGTCCGACTCTGCTCTCTTTATATAATACATCATACATGGTACAAAGGTTGTTAGGATTTACAGATATCTAAACAACTAAAGAGCTAACTAATTTGGTTAGCTAAGGAGATAGGATCGACATCCTCTATCCTACTCTGTTTAACATAAATCGCCGGATGCGAGGAGCAAGGCTTATCTGTGCCTTTCACTGCTGCTTCTACTATCTGCGAATCCGACATCTGCAGGTTCTTTCTTCCTCCCATCCCCTGCAGTCTCCCTCTCTTTCTCCGTCTCATATTGTGTTCAAACACATTTCACGGCAGTTGATGCCTAGAGATGATTTGCAATGACTAACCTAGTAACCTTTGTCTCTGTTCTCTTTCAGAGCATATTTGCTTCGATGTACCCACACAAAGTTTCCAGTCTGTTTTGGTGCCATGTGCAAGGGGGTGTGCGAGTTTGACATGAAATACGCGTATCGCAATGTGCCGCATATCGCTCTCCAGGATCACAAGTGTAATCACTGGCCAAGCAAGCAATGCCGTTGCTTTTTCTGCGCGGATATCTGATAGTCAGCTCCCCAGATAGGATTCCTAGTTTCTTTAGTTAGTTTTTTTGAAACCGAAGCAAAAGCTTTGCCTCATATATTAATTAAGAAGAAGGTGCCCAGTTTTTAGGAGAAAACCGGGCAAAAACCTACAACCACAGGGTCAAGCCCACACAAGCAACACTTACACACTCCCGCAACCAAATGTAACAAAGTAACAAGAGACCCGAACAACAAAGCCCCACCCACTCAAGTGAGTACAAGAGACCAGTATGTGACCCGAACAAACACTCAGTACCCAACACTCCAGCACCGCACCAACAAAGACTGGCCGTGACATTGGGGGGCCCATCAATCAACTGTGGATCCAGGGTATGCAGTAGCCAACGTGGCAAGAAAGTCGGAAACCTCTGCGGCGACGATGGCACCGGGCACAGGCAGCCAACAACCACGACTTAGCAACCCCATCACCAAAAGGGGCTACAAGCATGTCGACTCGCAGCGTCAACAACATCACTCTTCTCGAGCCAAGAGCCCGACTCGACGGAGATGTCACAAGCGAGATTTCGTGCAAATCATTCCTCACTTCGTTGGCGCAAGGAGGCATAACCACAACACCACACAACTTCTGGAGCTCAGGCATGACCTGCATGACTGGGGCCGTGACCGCCGAGCATGCCCCAACACAAGGAGAGAAACAATCATAGAGGCCCGCTCCGCTAGCGCCCACCTTACCAACATCAGGAAAAACCAAAGGATCGTCAGGCGTCCGGGAGAGCCTACCCAACGCAGCTTCTGCACGCTCCAGAAAACCTCCAAGTGCAAGCACCCAGCCGTGCAAGGAGTCAACAACGTCGAGAAGAGGACGGACAGCCTCCTGCAACAACGCAGCTTGCTTCTCCAAAGCGGATTGCATATCCGCCGAGGTCGAAGAGCCGATAGGAGCGGAAACAACTGATGCCCAAGACCGATGATAAGGAGGCACATTGGACGGGAGCGGGACCTCAACCTGGGCACGACGAGGAGCATGTTCTTGGCGGGGCGACGACACGGTAGGGCCTGCCAATGAGCTGAGAGGACGCCAAGCGTTACGGCAGTCACGGGCCCGATGACCGTTCTCAAGGCATCTAGAGCACCTGAAGGGATCACAACAAACAGCAGCACGGTGACCAAGAACCAGGCATCTGCAACATCTTCCCTTGAGCCAAGCGGGGACAGGACGACGAGCAGCTGGCAGGGCTGGCATAGTCGAGCGGCGTGAGCCATGCCGCGGCATCACCTCCTGCCAGCCGTCATGCTCCTCGACAACAGGTGCATCATTGATGAAGGTCTTGGTGGCCGACATCGTCTGGGGGACCAACACCTCAAAACCATCGAGAGCAACAGACCGTGTCGTCTCAAGAGCAAGATCATCCTCGACATCCACGGCATCGGTTGCATGGAAGGCCCCGGCAAACCCACCGGAAACAAGGCCATTGGGGTTAGCCAAGAGCATCGGTGAGCCCAACACCACCACATTGCTTCCGACAACATCAGGTGCAGCGCAGGTCATGGCGGTAGCCGACGGTGGTGTCCGGGGGGGCCAGCTCCTCTTCATCTTCATCCTCATCGTCGTCATCAGCGGAAGCCCACGAAGCAGGCTCCAGAGCAGCAGCGATCACTTGCAGAGTCGAAGCAAGCGGCGGGATCCGGGGAGCCAGCTCGTCTTCGTCTTCAACTTCAACCTCACACAGAACCGGATGCGCTGCGAGCGGAGTTGTGGCAGCAGGCGCGGGAGGCGGGGTCTGGGGAGCCAGCTCCTCCTCGTCATCTTCTTCCTCACCCACAGCGGCAGCGGCCCACAGCACCGGCAGCAATGCGGGCAGAGTCGAAGCAGCCGGCACTTGCACAGCACCTCCAGGAACTTGAGTGGAGCGTCCCATCGGAGACAGCGGCGGCACGGACGGCGCTGGAATCACGGGAGCAGAGGACGGAGACGAAGCCTCGCCCAGGGCGACCGCCGCCATAGCCATGGGGATGGCCGAGCGCAGCACACCTCCATTCTCCTTCCGAAATCTCCCTGCAGGGGGAGGCCGCCGCGGGCGAGAGACGGCGGCAGCGGCCCTGGAGCCTTCCGCTGAAGAGGGCTGGGCAGAGGGGGCACGGTAGCGGGAGCACATGCCGGCGAGCTTGGCGGGGAGATGAGCTCCGCAGGCTCGACTCCCCTGGCCGAGGCGCGAGGCTGCAGGGAGGAAGGACAGAGAGCGTGGAGGAGCACCCGGATCTAAACTCGGCTGAAGCGGGAGTGGCCGGAGCAGGGAGATCGGGGCGGCGGCGCTCCTACCCAGCGGCGGCCGCGGTTGGGTCGCGAGGCTTCATCCCGTGCTGACCTCGCTTCCTGTGGCTAGTTAATTCGTTACAGAAGAACAGTAGTGCTAGATTAATTCCGAAAATGCACTGTGCGATGCATAGTGTGGTTCTTGCACTTCTTTAGTTAGTTATTGTCACCCCAAGAGTGATTTAATAATTTAGGATGGACGAGCTAGTTTTAGTGCCTTTCTTCAAGTGTGCTCTCTCTATATGTTACTCCTACTAGTTAGATCAGTTATTGTTCGTTTGCATCTGTACTTGTTGCTTCGGTGATATTAATGATAGTTTGTTTTTATAGTGAAACGAATGGTGATGTGGATTACTGCAAAGACTAATGACAAAAGTTGGGATGAAACAAACATCAATCCTTACAGCAATTGACGCTAAAAAACAGTAATGACAAACCTTACAGCAACATAAAAAACAGCATATTGGGATGAAACAAACATCAATCCTTACGAATGGTGATGTTGTCTATTCTTCCTTTTCTTTCATGTGGACGAGAGTGTCATTCATAAATTCCTAAATCTGAAGTATTTAGACGCAGTTGGACAGAAACTGAATGAACATTGGACTTGTTTAGCTGACCTACCAAAAGAATGAACAGAAACTGAATATTCAGAATAGACATCAACATTTAGAGAGCACTAAATTATTTAGCAGCTCAAGATACGTTGCATTAGCTGAATTGACAAGAATCAACATTGAGAGAGCTCTGAATTATTCAGCAACTCAAGATACGTTGCCCTGAATCGATAAGAAAATGAATGTAGCACCATGTCCTCAGAAGAACTGGAACATACTAAACGCCAAGCACAGAAGATAGCCTGTGCAAACCAAAAGAATTTGTTGATTAACCAGTTGTCAGGGAGCGACAACCACTAATGTATCCATCAATGCATTCATGCATGCCCTGCTTACTCCTCGTCATCATCGTCGTCGTGGAATCGGAGATGCTTCCCCTCCCGCACCGGCAGGCCCCTCAGCAGCGCGCCATGCTCCGCCGCCGCGTTCTCCACATCCTTCCTTTCCACGATTTCGTCGTCGCTGTTGTAGACGAACCGGGTGTGCCTCCCCTCGAACGGCGGCAGCCCGACCTTCTTCTTCTTCTCCTCGTGCTCGTCAAGCACGGACATCTTGCTCATCCCCTCGCACAGCTCATCAAAGCACTCGTCATCATCTTCTTCTTCCCAGTCCTCCTCCTCGGTATAGTACTGTTGTTCCAGCTCCTCCTCGGTATAGTACTCTTCTTCCAGCTCTCCCACGGTGTCAAGACCCAGCTCCTCTTCGTCCTTCTCGGAGCTGACGTTCACCTGCATGGACCACACCGATGAGCCGTCGTCCTCCGATGATCTGTCGTGACTGCTGCTTCCATGGAATGTGAGGGATGATGAGGCGACCGATCCATCAGTGGTCAGGTCCGATTTCTCGGGGGAGTCGTCGAACACCAGTGCACGGTTCGCCGGTGGATCAGCGATGACCTGCACGACAAGAGGAGCAGCTCAAGACCAGATGCAAAGCTGACAGCACAATTTTTTTTGTTCAGGCATGCATCACACAATCACAACATGCCAGATCAGATCAATGCACCAAATAATCTTGCACCAAAACGCTGATCATATAGGAGTGGTCCTGTGTCATCTAATGTAAAGATAAACACATGATGACAATAAAACATCAAGTGCAACATCAGGGTATGGCACTGGGGAATCAAAAGATGAGACTACAATATTAGGCCAACAGACTTGCACTTAATCTGACATAGCTTAGCTGCCATATGATTCACAGACAGAACTTGAACTCAACATCATGTGACATCTTGCATCCACTCGAGAGTGAAAACACAAGGGACTAACTAGAATATGCATCGGGCTGTGCTAGATCACCCAACTCAACAAGCAACCAACACATGGTTAATCTGAAAGAATTGCTATATCTCACCCAAGTCAACTAGTAACCAAACACATGGTTAGTCTGAAAGGATCGCTATATCACCTAACTCAACTAGTAATCAAACACATGTGTTAATCTGAACGAATTGCTAACACGACACCAAGCTCAGGAATTAAGCAAAACTGTAGAAGTGACCAGAGATTGAAAACAATTATTCTTGGAGCAGTTGCAGAGGGACAAGACAGAAATCAGTACCTGCAGCTTAGGGATGAGCTCCTCCTCCTCGAGGACGCAAGGCATGACGGCGAGGCCATCGGGCAGCAGCAGGGAGGCGGCGGGGCCGGCCCAGAGCTGCGGCGTGTTGGCGGGCGTGGGCGCGAGGAGCTGGGCGGGCGACCTGGCGACGCCGAGCAGCGCGTGGATGCGGAGCGGCTGGATGGCGGCGGCGCCCTCCTCGTCGACCTTCTGCAGGAGCGTCTTGACCTGGCCGCGCAGCAGCGCCTCGCCCGACCCGGGCGTGCAGCGGGGCCTGGCGCGGTTCTTGGCGCCCGCGGTGGAGGCCTGCGGCGTGCCGAGGCCGCCCGCGGCGAGGCCGACGATCGGGGAGTCGTTGGTGATGTCGTGCAGCGCGGCGCGCGGGGGCGCGTCACCGGCGGCGGGCTTCTTGGATCTGCAGGAGGGGTCGGCGGCGGCGGCGCTCTTCTCTGCATCAGAGGGAGAATTGAATTGGGGCCGGTCAGTACTCGGCGAGGGGATCCGCAGAGCAAGAAGCAATCTTGGAGAAAGGGACTCGCGCGAGGGGGGTTGGGTTGAGGGGGAGGAACTCACGGGCGGATGCCGTGGCGGCGGCGGCGAGCGAGCGGGTGATCCTCCTGGTGGACAGCGGCGTCTCCATCGCTGCTGCTGCTTTCTTGCGCGCACGCGAGACGGCGAGGGAGAGGTGTTGCTGAAGCGTAGGAGCGCGAGGAGGGGAGCGGGGGCAGGAAGGAGGCGGCAGCAATCGGAGTTGGGGGAGGAGAGAGAGGCGAGGCGGCTTTAAAGGGTTGGAGGAGGAGGAGAGTACAACGGTAATATGACCGTTGTCTCACGCGGAAGACTATTAGCCGTTGGTTTTGCCGTGGAGGAAAATCGCACGCGCCGTTGCGTGGGCCTTGACTGTATGCCAGAACGGCCCGCTAGTAGGCAACTACGGGTCTACGGCTGGGTTTGTTCGCTTGTTCATTTGCTTTGTGCAGGGGGGCACGTTACACACACGGGCCCATGAAACCTGTCAGATGGAGGACGCTTAGTGCAGGCGCTTTTGACACATTGGACCACTGAAATAGCAAAAAGATCACTTGTGAGTGTAATTGACAAATCTACCGTCGTGGTGGGCCATGCCGCCACCCGCTGTGGAGGCGGACAGTTTTCAATGACACACGTATTTTAGACGGAAGGCTCAAGATGAGCCTGACTTTAAATTAATGAAGGTTCAACTGGCAGAGTACACATAACAAGACCCACACAACACCCTTACTATCATAAGGTTACATGGCACAAGAACAGATGGGAGAAAACACCGTCACATCATGGATACAGGAAGGTCGCGCCCCAACGCAACCTCCAAACATGCATGATCGGCAAGCCCACCCTAGGTCTAAAAGGTAAGATAAAGGAACATAGGCCACCGGCAGCGCTCCTCACGCCGGACGATCCCTGATGGTGGCGTGGAGCGTGCGAAGCCTCCCAATCACCAGCTCCAGCGCCTCACGATCCTGCCGCCTAGCCACTGGCTTCCACACCTGTAGATACAACTGTAGGGATTCGTTGCATAGAAAACAAAAAATTTCCTACCGCGAACATACAATCCAAGCCAAGATGCAATCTAGAAGACGATAGCAACGAGGGAATTATCGAGTCTCACCCTTGAAGAGATTCCAAAGCCTACAAGATGAGGCTCTTGTTGCTGCGGTAGATGTTCACTTGCCGCTTGCAAAAGCGCGTAGAAGATCTTGATCACGGCGCCACGAACGGGCGGCACCTCCGTACTCGGTCACACGTTCGGTTGTTGATGAAGACGACGTCCACCTCCCCGTTCCGGCGGGCGGCGGAAGTAGTAGCTCCTCTTGAATCCGACGGCACGACGGCGTGGTGTCGGTGGTGGTGGAGAAACCCGGCGGAGCTTCGCTAAGCGTGCGGGATGTGGTGGAGGAGAGAGGGCCGCTAGGGTTTGGGAGAGGGGGGCGCCGGCCACTAAGGGGTGCGGCCACCTTGTGGTCTTGGGGTGGCCGGCCACCTCCCCTTGGCCCCTCATTATATAGGTGGAAGCCCCAAGTGTTGGACTACAAGTCTCCGAATAAAAGTGGTTATTATTTATCTTTATGCTACCACCTAAAACCTTCCATGTGATAGGGAAACCTACCCAAGGTGGGAATCCCACTTGGGGTGGGATTCCCCCCTTCCATGTGGGGGGTGGCCGGCCCCCTTAGGGGAGTCCACTTGGGACTCCTCCCCCTTTAGGGTTGGCCGGCCATGGGAGGTGGAGTCCCTCGGGACTCCGCCTTCCTTAGTGGTTTCTTCCGGACTTTTCTAGAACCTTCTAGAACCTTCCATAGAACCTTCGGATCATTTTAAATCTTATAAAATGACTTCCTATATATGAATCTTATTCTCCGGACCATTCCGGAACTCCTCGTGATGTCCGGGATCTCATCCGGGACTCCGAACAAATATTCGAACTCCATTCCATATTCAAGTTCTACCATTTCAACATCCAACTTTAAGTGTGTCACCCTACGGTTCGCGAACTATGCGGACATGGTTGAGTACTCACTCCGACCAATAACCAATAGCGGGATGCGGGAGATCCATAATGGCTCCCACATATTCAACGATGACTTTAGTGATCGAATGAACCATTCACATACGATACCAATTCCCTTTGTCACGCGATATTTTTACTTGTCCGAGGTTTGATCATCGGTATCACTCTATACCTTGTTCAACCTCGTCTCTCGACAAGTACTCTTTACTCGTACCGTGGTATGTGGTCTCTTATGAACTTATTCATATGCTTGCAAGACATTAGACGACATTCCACCGAGAGGGCCCAGAGTATATCTATCCAGTCATCGGGATGGACAAATCCCACTTTGTTGATCCATATGCCTCAACTCATACTTTCCGGATACTTAATCCCACCTTTATAACCACCCATTTACGCGAGTGGCGTTTGATGTAATCAAAGTACATTTCCGGTATAAGTGATTTACATGATCTCATGGTCATAAGGACTAGGTAACTATGTATCGAAAGCTTATAGCAAATAACTTAATGACGTGATCTTATGCTACGCTTAATTGGGTGTGTCCATTACATCATGCATACAATGATATAACCTTGTTATTAATAACATCCAATGTTCATGATTATGAAAACTAATCATCCATTAATCAACAAGCTAGATAAGAGGCATACTAGGGACTCTTTGTTGTTTACATATCACACATGTATCAATGTTTCGGTTAATACAATTATAGCATGGTATATAAACATTTATCATAAACATAAAGATATATAATAACCACTTTTATTATTGCCTCTTGGGCATATCTCCAACGATCTCCCACTTGCACTAGAGTCAATAATCTAGATTACATTGTAAGGAACCTAACACCCATGGCATTCGGTGTTGGTCATGCTTTGCCCTAGGGACAACTTTAGTCAACGGATCTGCTACATTCGGATCGGTGTGTACTTTGCAAATCTTTACTTCTCCATCTTCGATGTACTCGCGAATCGAGTGGTAACGCAGCTTGATATGCTTCGGCCTCTTGTGTGACCTTGGTTCTTGTGCATTGGCGATGGCACCCATGTTGTCGAGTATATGACTAGTGGGTCCAATGCACTAGGAACCACACCGAGCTCTACAATGAACCTCTTCATCCATACCGCTTCGATGAAGCCTCCGAAGCCGATATGTACTCGATTCTGTTGAAGACTTCGCCACCGTGCACTTGCTTCGAGCTTGCCTAGCTTGCTGCAGCACCATTCAATATAAACACGTACCCGGATCGTGACTTAGAGTCATCGGGATCGGTGTTCCAACTTGCATCGGTGTAACTTGTTACAACGAGCTCTTGGTCACCTCCATAACAAAGAAACATATCCTTAGTTCTTTTCAAGTACTTCGGGATATTCTTGACCGCTGTCCGATGTTCCATTCCTGGATCACTTTGATATCCGCTAGTCAAACTAACGGCATGCGCTATATCCGGTCTTGTACATAGCATGGCATACATAATAGAGCCTACTACCGAAGCATAGGGGATCGACTCATCCTTTCTCTTTCTTCTGCCGTAGCCGGTCCTTGAGTCTTACTCAAGACCTTGCCTGTGTAACATAGGTAAAAACCCTTTCTTAGTTTCGTCCATTCTAAACTTTTTTAGAATCTTGTCCGAGTATGTACTTTGTGATAGCCCTATTAGGCGTCTTGATCTATCTCTATAAATCTTGATGCCTAATATATACGATGCTTCACCAAGGTCTTTCATTGAAAAACTGTTATTCAAATAACCTTTTACCTCTGCTTAATAGTTCTATATCATTCCCAATCAATAATATGTCATCTACATATAATATCGGGAATGCTACAGAGCTCCCACTCACTTTCTTGTAAATACAGGCCTCTCCATGGCACTGTATAAACCCGAAGTCTTTGATTACCTTATCAAAGCGTCGGTTCCAACTTCTTGATGCTTGCTTCAGTCCATGCTCTCCTACCGACCCGTAGAGTGAGTGGAACCCAATCCACTGCAGCAATGGCCCTTTCGCTAATGGGCAGACCCAGATAAGTAAATGGGAACGAGCCCCGCTTACAATTAAGCATGTTGGCAATCGCATCCTGTTCCTGATCAGAATACCCCAATACCATGACCTCTCTTTTGTGAAAATTAATGCGCAACCCAGACATATTTTCAAAGCAGAGGAGTAGGAACTTAAGGTTCGCAATCCCATGCCCCTCTGGTTGGACCATGATGATCGTGTCATCTGCATATTGCAGGTGACTTACGCCGCCATCCACCAGGTGCGGAATCACCCCTGCAATGTGCCCAGCTCTGGAAGCTGCATGAAGGATGGCAACTAGGGCCTCGACCGTGGAGTTGAAGAGAAGAGGGAGAGTGGGTCACCCTGGCGCACTCCCCGGCCGTTACAGAAGTAATTCCGAACTTCGCCGTTGACCGTGATCACCGTCTGGCCTCTCGAGACCAGGCCCATGGCGCGGTGGACCCACCCCGGGTCGAGCCTTTCCTGAGTAATACCTCACGGAGGAATTGCCAGTTGACACGGTCAAAGGCTTTTTCGAAGTCTAGTTTGAGGAATACTCCCCTGAGTTTCTTAGACTTAGTCTCATGAATGATCTCCCAAAGGGGGACGATCCCTTCAAGGATGTGTCGGCACTTGATGAAAGTGGACTGGGAATGGCAAATAGTTCGGTGAGCGAGAGGGGAGATGCGAATAGCGTAAGCCTTAGCTACAAACTTAAAAATCACATTAATGATCGCAATAGGACAAAAATGTTGTATGTCGTCCGCACCCTGAACTTTGGGAATTAGAGACATGATCCCAAAGTTAAGCCTCACGATATTCACACGCCCCAAGGCGAAGCCATTGAGAATGGCTAGAATGTAGGGTTTATTAAGGGACCAAAACTTCTTGAAGAAGATCACCGGCAACCCATCCGGACCTGGCGCCGTGTCGACCTTCATACTGGCGAGCACCCTGTGAAGCTCCTCCCTGGTGAAAGACAGCATGAGCTCGTCGTTTTCCTCCTCCGAGACCCGGCCAAATGGTCCCAGAGGATCGCAGCAAGGGAGAAGACGCGAGCCTCTCACTCAGCACCCATGAGGTTGCGATAGAAGTGTAGATGTGGTCCTGGAGGGCACATAGGTTCTGAGATGGGTTGCTGTTAACGGAGATGTCGGATGGTGGGCCTTGCCGCCGTGGGCTACGGCGGCACGTCGATGTGGCTGGGTGCTACCACCAGACGTAGCGGCAGGTCACCTGCCTCGCCGACAGCTCTGCATGCTGACTTTGATGAGATGGTTCGGCTACCCTGACTCCAATGTGGTTGTGACGTTGTATGGGCATGTCTGCCTCTGATTCCCAGGGCATTTGGCACCAAGTGCTCTTAGTTTCACTCATTTGGTACTATTTTAGGCACTTTGATCTTTAATAGATATTATGCTTGTACAGAAAATGGATTGCTTGATTTTCAGATATCAAACGACGTTCGTCGTTGATACATAAAATCATAAATGTGACCACTGAACGAGTGTGGCTTTGCATGCTTTAAAGGTAACATCTGTTCAGAGCATTGTTCTCAGATGGGCGCAACTACTCTCCTCCTCTCTTCTCGTATGAGCTCACAAGAACAGAACCATCGTTAGTGATTGTGTCGATGATTAAGTGCATGAAGCAGCAGAGTAAAAACATATCAAGGTAAGTTCTTTTAGATCATTAATTTTATTCCTACATGCCTATTTCTGGTGGTGTACTGTATCTTACTCTACCAATTAGACATGCAACATTGTATTAGCATGTAGAGTATAGTAAGATTTTTCATATGACGTACTTGAAGATATATGGGCTTTGCATTTCTAAAGCAAGTAATGATAGTCCAGAATGCAACATGGTGCAGTGTAGTGTAGTATTATTGCATGTATGAGTGAAACTTTAAGATATGAGCAAATGGTCTAATTTATTGAAGTAATGACAGTGTATGTTATTGGATTTTATTAAGTGATGACCGTGTATGTTACGTGAATTATCGCAAGAAATTACTGGAACATGCACATGTTATACATATTATTTCTAGGAAATTAGAAGTTGAACCTTTCTGTTGTTGCTGGTTGGTATCATTTGGCACGTAAATTATTTTTGGAAGAACATCCATCTGCAAATTGAGGTATATATGATGTCGTCTAATTTTTGGTGTTATAATATTTTGCCAGTATTATTTAAAAATTATTGTGTCGTTTTCTTTAAAGAAATAAGGAACTATTCTTTTGAAAAAGCCTTAATTATGTTAAAATATTAAATTATTAAAACATAAAAACGATTTAAGCTACAATGTTATTAATATTATTTTGAAAATCTAGTTGTGTGGTAGGTACGATAGAAAATTTGTTGGTGTTTTATGAGGATGTCGTACGTGACCAATTTGGTGGGGTGGATTTCTCGAACTATGACTCCATGAAACTTGCATTGATAGACATGGTCAGTAAATCATTTGCGGATGTTAGAAAATGCATCCGAGATAGGTTTGGTCATGGGATGCGTGGCAAGAGGAAATCCTTTGGAAAAGATAGTGTGGAAATCCGAGCAAAATTTCCTGCTTAGACATCAGTGCAATCAATGCCTCAACCGCTGTTTCTCCGCGCCGTTGGTCGCTGGGGGCCGACCGGTGCGAGGGAGCAACCGCTTTGCGCCGCTGTGCTGGGACAGGGTGTCGGAGGTCGATTCGGAGGGCTCGTGCTGCTCGGAGGAGGAGGGGACACTGAGTCCGCAGGTCCGGCCACTATCATGCTGGGGAGCTTCCTCCCGCCGCGATTCTCTGCGAGCGTCGCCATGGGGGCGGTGTGTGAAGCGGCGGTAGAGATCCACTCGCATGGTCTTAGCGGGTCGGTGCCAGATCTGGGGAGCGAGGAGTTCCCTCCGCTGCCGACGCGGTCGGTGGCGCGGCCGGCAGAGGTATTGTTGGTCGGGACGATGGCCGTGGAGATTCCGGTGGCGCCGCTCCAGCCACTAGAGGCGCGGAGGGAGACGCCATACCTAGGGTTTGCTCATGCTCTCCCACTAGTGGGCGAGGCCCACTTGGGTGGTGGGCCGTTTGGTCCGGGCTGGCCTGCTAGTCTAACTCGGAATGGGCTCGGCCTGGTGGTTGGGGAGGCCAGGGGCGCGGATGCTGAACATGTGGCCCTAGGGTTTGCATCTACGGTGGGGGTGAGTAGGACTCCCGCAGCTGGACATTTCGACGTTTCTACCCCTGTCGGGGTGGACGGTGGCTTTCCGCCGCTAGTACATAAGGGGTAGGTGTGGCTCCACCCCCAAACCCTAGATCCATTCCTAGGGTTTCTAGCATCCGAGCGAGAAGTGAGACGGTACCGCTCAAAGGCGAAATGCCTCGTCAAGGACACTTCCACAGGCGCCGGGGAGCAGCGGCGGAGGTTGGTTCGCATGGAGAGGGACTGGCGAAGGGGGGAGTGGCCGTTCGAGGGAGGGTCAGGCGGAGATGGGCGCCACCGGGACCAGGATCTGAGGCAGCGTTTAGACAGAGAGCAGGAGGAGCATCGGCGCAAACAGAGGGGACAGGGAGGAGCTCGAGCAATGGCGCAGGGAGGAGTACAGGCATGACCGAGAGCTGCCACCGCCCCCTCCCCCGAACTCGCGAGGGCGCGAGCTGGGCCGAGGGGCGGCGCAGCGCAAAGCCCGTCCACCCCGGGCTCCGCGTGGGGCGGAGGCACCGGCGGGGACGTCTGCACGGAAGCCCGAAGGATCGTTGGTGGTGCCCAGTTGCCAGGAGATGGCGCTCATTTTGTGTGGGGACGTCTGCACGGAAGCTAAGTGTGGCCAACCGGGCCACTTCCAAGCTGACTGCATGGGGAGCCCATTTTGTGTCAACTGCAACAACGAAGGACATCTCTCGGTGATGTGCGCCATCTTTGCCAAGCTTCAGGATCCATTTTGGGCTAGATTCGGAGGGGATGTCAGGGGCTTCTTCTGCCTAGAGGTACCGGCAGAGGAACTCCAGCAGCCCGCCTCCAATGCGGCGCTGGTCTGCCTGAACTTCGGCAACCTCTCGGCGGAGCAGGTGGAGGCGGAGCTCAAGGACCTAGTGGAGGATGACTGGGAGTGGCAGGTGAGGAAGCTGACGGATTCTGACATCGCACTTGTCTTCCCTTCGGAGGAAAGCCTGTGCATGGCCATCCGTGGGGGATGCCTGACCTTGCCGACAAGTGGCTGTCGTGCTTTGGTGGTGCTCAACTCCAGCGATCTGGCTGCTGTTGAACAGCTTGTCCTGGTTCGCATCAAGCTCCACGGCATCCCACCTCCCTACCGCTTCGTGGACTGGCTGCTGGTGGGTGCAAGAGAGCTGGGGAGGCCCTTGGAGGTGGATGAAGAATCCCTGGAAATTCATTCGGAACCGGTGCGGATCAAGGTGGGGTGTAGGACACCGGTACAGTTGCCCAGTCACATCATGATGTTTGTCAACCTGCAAGGTACAAAGTTCGGGTGGAGTGGGAGGGTGGGGTAGAGGGTGGGCAGGCTTCTCTGCCTCCACCACCACCTCACAAACCTAGCGAAGACGAATATGAGGATGCAGGGGACTCGGAGGATGACCGTTTGGGACGGAAGATGGGGAAACCATACCACAAAGGACAAGCAAGGCAACCTTCCCTACGCCAAGGGGGCTGGAGGGAACCAAAGCCGTAAGTCGGTGACCATTGAGGGACATACAGGGACTAAGATAGGAGTGGGAGCAGGGGCTTCCGCGGGGCTGCCACCAACTATGTTCTCACATTATGGGTCCAATCTCACTGCTGATGGAGATGTGTTCCCTATCATGGCCCAAGTCCTAGGAGGCCGCACTGAGCCAGTGGCTGCTACCAATGAGGTGATCGCGGTCAGCGAGCACTGTACTCAGTCTCTGTCTACCATGGAAGTTTCGACCCCGAGGGGTACCGAGGCCATTGGCCAGAACTCGATGTCTGTTTAGAGTGAGGAGGAAGGGCTGGTAGAGGATTGCGACACTTGGGAATCAAACCCAGAAGCCATGAGAGCTAAGGAGAGGAGGAGTAAGAGCAATGTCGATCGACCATCGCTGACGCGCAACCCTGAGTGTTTCTCGGTGGCTACCCAGCTGGACTTCACAGACGAGTCGGCTGTGAAACCGACGAGTCTGGTGGATGCTCAGCTCAAGGAGGACAGGGTGGTGCCGGAGCTGGCGGTGGTGGTGGCCAGGGAGCCCAGGAGCAGGGCATCCCCGGTGGATTCGACGAGAAAAATCGCCCACGGACAAGGACTCACGGAGGGACCGGTGCTCGAGCGGGCGATGTGGGTGGCGGCAAGCAAGGACCCAGGTTCGTCTAAAACCATCTCTGATTTTTCTGTCTTGCATAAGGTGTCGGATGAACATCTATTAGCGGTGGCTGCTGAGAGTAGCATTGTCTTCCCCTCCGCCGCGGGCTTGGCGGTGGAGATTCTGTCGGCACTCCGTGCAACAGAGTTAGCCCAAGCGGAGCTGGCGCTAGCCCGGGCTAAGATAGAAGAGGATCTTGCCAGAGAGAAGGAAAGAATGGCTAAGGCAAAGGAGGACAGGTCATCCGAGGCCAGGGAGGCTGAAGTGACTGTGGTCCTGGAGGCGCCAGAAGGGTCTGGCGCGAAGAGGGCTTCGTCTAAGACCCATACCAAACGCAAAAGAGGCGCCAAGAAGCAGACCCCCGTGGGACACCGGTCAGTAACCCGCCAAGCACGGGCAAATGGAGTGGTTTCCTAATGAGGTGCCTCTTTTGGAATATTCGAGGATTCACCCGTCGGGGGCGTCGAACCCTCCTGAAAGAGTTCCTCCGAAACCACAGGATTGATATCGTATGCTTTCAAGAAATGTTTAAACAAGATTTCACGGACGTGGAGCTCCACAGCCTTGAACTGGGGGAGAACTTCGTGTGGGCTTGGCTCCCAGCAAACGGGCAGTCAGGGGACATGTTGCTGGGCTATAGGGACAACTTCTACGAGGTTGGAAGGATCGACAAGGGGCGCTTCTTCATTAGTGCGTCCATTTTTTGCAGGGTACTAAACTTCAAGTTTGAGATTATTGGGGTGTATGGACCAGCGGATCACACTCACTCGTGTCAATTCCTGGACGAAGTGTCTGACAAGATCACCCGCACGGACCTCCCAATCCTTCCGGGGGAGATTTTAACCTGATAAGTAGTGCGAGAGACAAAAAATAATAACAATATCAACTGGGCAAGGGTTGACCTGTTTAATGAAGCCATTGGGGAATGGTCGGTGAGAGACACACCTCGTACGGGTGCGACGTACACCTGGACAAATAGACAGCTTAACCGGTGAGGTCCGTCCTCGACAAGATCTTTATCTCTGCGGAGCTGGAACCCAGGTTCCCTTTATGCTCGGTGACCACAGAGACTAGCCTGGGCTCGGATCACACGCCGCTCATTTTTTACTCTGGGGAGGAGGTTATAAGCAAGAGCAACCGCTTCTACTTCGAAACAGGGTGGTTCGAAATAGATGGGTTCCAAGAGACTCTACTGTCGACTTGGCACAGGCTAGCAAGTCAGGTTGGGGGCAGAGACATCACGGATTGGTGGATGGGCATGAGTGGGGTCTTAGGCAATACTTGCGGGGGTGGAGCCGCAATATTGGGAAGGATCAGCGAGTGCACAAATAGCAACTGCTGGAACAGATTAAGCAGCTTGATGAGCAGGCTGACGAAGAAGGGCTTCAAGAAGGGGACTGGGCCTTTAGGTACTACCTAGAAGAACAACTACTCAACCTCTATCGGGTGGAGGAAGAGTATTGGCGACAAAGGGGCAGGGTGCGGTGGGCGCTCTAGGGGGACGCGAACACGACGTACTTTCAACGCAGTGGCCAATGGGCGGCGCCGTAAGTGCTTGATCTCGAGGATGATGACCGACGGGGGGGGGGGGCAATTTCGGATAAACGTGCGATCAAGGAGCATATTTATGCTTTCTACCGAGAGCTCTTGGGATCGGAAGCCAGCAGGAGTTGCGGCCTAGTGACAGACGCTTGGGGTGTGCATGCTCGAGTCTCCGAGGAGGAAAATCACTTCCTGGCCCTTACCTTCTCGGAAGAGCAGCTTGAGGAAGTGGTCAAGGCAATGAAGACGGACACGTCACCGGGCCCAGATGGGTTCCCGGTGGCCTTTTTCAGAAATGATGGCCACTTGTTAAAAACGGGGTTTTACACATCTTGAATGATTTTATCCTGGGCCATATTGACATTGATAGACTGAATTTCGGGGTGCTCTCTCTTATCCCTAAAGAACCGAGTGCAGATAGAGAATCACACAGTTCCGTCCCATTTCCTTAATCAACATCATTTTCAAGATCATTTCCAAAGCCTTCGCGATGAAGCTAGACCCGATTGCGCATAGAACAATCAGCCCAAACCAGACCGCCTTCATTAAAGGAAGGTTCATCCTCGACGGCGTGCTGGCTCTACAAGAGATTGTCCACAAGCTTAAGAAAAAGAAGCTAGGGGCATCTTGCTTAAGCTTGATTTCGAAAAGGCCTACGACCGGGTGAATTGGGACTTCCTGGTTGAGGTGTTGCGTGCTAAGGGCTTTGATGCTGGGGTAGTACACCGCTTGTCTCAGCTAGTTACGGGGGGTCAAACTGCAATCTCTATCAATGGAGAGTTGGATCCCTTCTTTAGGAATAAGAGAGGGGTGAGGCAAGGGGATCCACTCTCGCTCCTGCTCTTTAACTTCATGGCGGAGGCCATCTCGATCATCTTATCTTCGGCGGCTCAGGAAGGCCATATCCAAGGGGTTGTGTCGCACCTGATTCCAGGGGGAATCACACACTTACAATACGCGGACGACACTCTGATCCTGATCCAATACAATGAGCAACACATTGCCAACCTGAAGTTCCTGCTCATGTGCTTCGAGGACATGTCAGGCTTAAGGATCAACTATCATAAGAGCGAGGTTATAGTGATGAGACAACCAGTTGAGGTACAGCAGAGGGTGGCTGACATGCTGAATTGCAAGCTAGGGTCTTTCCCTTTTGTATATTTGGGCTTACCAATCTCCGACCGCAAGATCACCATCGACCAGTGGTTGTTGCTGGTTAGGAAGCTTGGCATTAAAGTAGAAACCTGGTTAGGAAGACTGTTGTCCTCGGGTGGACGGCTTATCTTGTCAAACTCTTGCCTTGCCAGCCTTCCAATGTTCGCAATGGGGATGTTCTTGCTACAGGATGGGATCCATGCAAGATTTGACACCCTTAGAGCCAAGTTTTTCTGGGAGGGGACGGGTCCTAAAAGGAAATACCACCTGGTTAACTGGCCGGGAGTGTGTAGACCCCGGGAAGTGGGAGGGCTAGGCCTTCTTAACTCCAAGAAGATGAACATCGCCTTGATGTTAAAATGGGTGTGGAAGTTGTATCAGGACGATGAAGCCATTTGGTCTAGGTTGATTAGGGAAAAATACACATACACGGCAGACATCTTTGCTTGTACGGGCCAAGGGGGCTCGGCATTCTGGAAGAGCTTGCATCAGATCAAGGACCTATTCAAGATCGGGGCTAAGCATGAAGTCCATAATGGTCAACAGACACAATTCTGGTATGATAGATGAGCTGAGGGAGGGGGGAGTGTTGAGGGAGCGCTTCCCTCTTATTTTTTTGTATTTGTGAGAATCAAAGGATCTCGGTAGCTTAGGCATGTGAAGGACAGGGACACCTCAGACTTAGACGGACCCTTGATGGACAGGGTCGAGCGGAATGGGAACAGCTACATGCCATCCTAGATAACACACACCTCCTTCATGGTCATGACAAGGTCTTCTGGACGCTTGATCCCTCGCGAGTGTACACGCTTAGCTCGATGTACAACGCGCTGTCCACGGAGCTTCGGTAGCCTACTTTAGGGACATGTGAGCTGCCAAGATCCCGCTGAAAGTCCGTATTTTCACCTAGCAGTTAGCTTTGGACAGACTGCCGACTAGAAAGTTGATTGCACACTGATGTCTACGGGAGCTTCTATTCTTGTAGACAGTGTTGGGCCTCCAAGAGCAGAGGTTTGTAGAACAGCAGCTAGTTTCCCTTAAGTGGATCACCCAAGGTTTATCGATCTCAGGGAGGAAGAGGTCAAAGATATCCCTCTCAAGCAACCACTGCAACCACAAAGCAAGAAGTCTCTTGTGTCCCCAACACACCTAATACACTTGTCGGATGTATAGGTGCACTAGTTCGGCGAAGAGATAGTGAAATACAAGTAGTATGGATGTATATGAGTGGTAATAGCAATCTGAATAAAATATGGCAGCGAGTAAACATGCAACGAACGATAAATAAACGGAGATTCGATGTTTGGAAACAAGGCCTAGGGATCATACTTTCACTAGTGGACACTCTCAACATTGATCGCATAATAAATAACTCTTTCTCTTATGTGCTACATACACTCTTTTGTTGGATGATGAACACATTGCGTAGGATTACACGAACCCTCAATGCCGGAGATAACAAGATCCACAATTCAATGTTCATATTTAAATAACCTTAGAGCATAATAGATCATTGCAAAATAAACCAAGAACTAACATAGTGCACACACTGTCCACATTACACTATGAAGGAGGAATAGATCACATCAATACTATCATAATGATAATTAACTCCACAATCTACAAGAGATCATGATCATAGCTGAAAGGATCGTATGCCGCACCTAGAGGGGGGGGGGTGAATAGGTGCTAACCAATTTTTAGTTCTTTTTCAATTTAGGCTTGACACAAAAGGTAAATTCTCTGGATATGCAACTAAGTGAATTTACCTATATGACAAGGATATCAACTAAGCAAGGTATAGCTACGCAATAGGAGATAGAGTGGGATAGAGGTAACGAGAGTGGAGCACGCGATGACACGGAGATGATTCCCGTAGTTCCCTTCCTTTGCAAGAAGGTACGTCTACGTTTGGAGGAGTGTGGTTGCTACACAAGCCAAACCAACAGCCACGAAGGCTCCACTCGGATCTCACGTGAGCAACGCCACGAAGGCCTAGCCCACTTCCACTAAGGGATTTCCTCGAGGCGGAAATCGGGCCTTTACAAAGTTCTTGGGGCACACATCCACAACCAAATTGGAGGCTCCCAAATCTGTAACAATACAACAATCAACAACAACACATCAACAACAAATCAACTAGGGAACCAAATAGGAACACTAGCATGAGATCCCTCAAACAAGAGAGGGAAATGAAGAACGCTTCGGTGAGGATGTAGATCGGTGTCTTCTCCTTCGAATCTCCAAAGATCAAGAGCTTTGGTTGGGGGAGGAAGGAGATCTTGCAAATCTTGTGTTCTTGAGGTGGCTCTAATGGTGGTGAAGCTTGGCAGATTTTTCTTGTAATGATTGAGCAACTTGTCCCTTTGGAGAAGAAAGCTATTTATATGGGTGGAGCTTTCAGATCTGACCGTTGGGGACGAAATTCACTTACACCGGAAGTTCCGGCCAGGATGGCCGGAAGTTCCGGCTTCAACCGGAAGTACCGCCCGTTTGGGCCGGAAGTTCCGCTTCTGATAAAATTCCTGCAAAGCACAAAAAGGGGAGGAACTTGGGCGGAACTTCCGGTGACGGAAGTTCCGGCCAAGTTCCGGCCAAGTTCCGGAATTGCCGAAAACCTTCTTGGACAATGCTTGAGCCACAAAACCGCATTTCGGAACTTGCCGGAAGTTGGGCGGAAGTTCCGCCGACCGGAACTTCCGGCCAACTTCACCGGAACTTCCGGTCAGTAAGAAAAGAGCTGTGGCCAAACTGCGCTGGGGAGCTTCTGCTGAAAACGCCAGGGCGGAACTTCCGCCTGCTGGGGCCGGAACTTCCGCCAGACTCATAAAAGCTACGAGAACTTCGAACGGCTAAAGCAATTCACCGATCCAACATAATTTTTGATAGCTTGTACCTGTCTACATCAACACACATAAAAATATACATAGTGTTGACGTCAAACACACAAAACCCAAAAGGGCGGGAAATGTTCTTTCAATCTCCCCCTTTTTGGTGTTTGATGACAACACAAGTATTTGCAATGAATGGATAATGTAAACAACAATGTGAGAGATATAGAGGAGCTCCCCCTAGATATGAGCAATGGTACATAAGAAGCTCCCCCTATATCTTGCATCCGTCTTCCAAGGGTTAGCAATACAACATAGTGATAAGCATATGGATAATAAGATCATGCACACATAGATAACCAAGGAAGACTCACATACGGAGTTTACCATACACAAATAAGGTTCCAAGCACATAGATAGAATTTACAAACCAAATAGCTAAGACATAGTTCGACACCATAAAGATAAATAGAATCACAAGCAATAAAAACCAAAGCCAACACGAGCTTGTGACTCCCCCATGCAAATACCCACCGAAGAGCAACCTAATAAGGTCTCATTCTCCCCCTTTGGCACCAAAGCACCAAAAAGGAAAAAAGAGAAACTACGCGCCCCAAGGGTCGGCGTTAGCCCAGCCGGGAGGGAGGTTCGATGTAGCGCCGGGATAGGGAGGAGTGTGCGGAGGAGACTCGATCTCAAGACCATCCGGAGGAAGAGGGACACCATAACTAGAGACCCACTCAACTTCCGGAGTGACATTCTCCTCGGATCCGGGGGGAGACACTTCCACCTCAAGGGCTCTCATGATGCTCTTCTGACGCACCCTTGACTTCTTGGCTTCAACATGCTGCCGATGCCGACGGTGGTTGAGCTGCAGAGGTGAGGCAAAAGATCTGTCTCATGCGGCGAGCTAGCTTGGAGGCCCAGCTAGGTGGCTTCTCATCCATGGGGTTAACATCTTCAAGAGGAGAGTTGTGGCGCTTGGCCCTCAATGACTTCACTTCATGGGATGTGAGAGAGAGTGGAATGGATTGAACGAGTCTAGCACGACAAGACTCCATCCAAGTGTCCTCAATGAGCTTCATAATGTACGGATCATAGGCGGGAAGCTTCTTCTCCATCACACATGACCACATCTCATGATAGATGTAGTCCATCACATCAAGCTTCGCACGGTGCCCTTCTTAGCAAAAGAGTTGGCCATAAGATCCACTTCATAAAGATGTAGCTCATCAAGGTTGCCACCCTTCGGTCCAATGGTTTCCTGGTAGACTCTAAGCATAATATCCCAAGTAGGGAGAAGATCCGCACTCTTGCCCGGTACACCCCATCCGGGGATGTAGAGGTGCTCTAAGACTTCCCTTGTTTGAGCCCATGAGCTATCATGGCATCTCCAACCATTTGCATCAACGCCCGGGTAACGAGGATATCCAAGGGCGGTTCCAAACTTTGCCAAGTTAGACTCAAGGAGCCTCTCATGAGTCATCCACCGAAATGTTCTTGCTTCATCTTGCTCAAAGTGAACGGTGGCATAGAATTGTTGAATCAACCCAACATCATAGTCCTTGTTGAGCTCCATAATGGGATAGAGCCCAAACTCTCCACACATGGCATAGGCTTCTTCAAAGTACTTATTAGCGGTCATCTTCCCGGTGTCAATAGCATGTTGAGGGGCTACCCCTTTCTTGAATGGTATGTAGATCTCATAGAATATCTCCTCTTGGGTCTTGTTGTGGAACCGCTTATCAGTAACCCTATTGTTCGAGGGGTGAGGTAAGGGTTCATGTCACGGAGCTCCTTGTACTCATTATATTGCATGCCCTTCACGGATATATGTATGTTCTTCCCACGAACAGCCGGTGACTTGTGCCTGCGAGCGGCTGCAGCTCTGGCGGTGAGCGGTGAGCTTGGATGGTCGGGTTTGCTCAAGCTCTTCCTCAACCTCATCCACATGATCCTTGCCTCTCTTCTTGGAACCACCGATAACGAAATCAACATGATAGGAATGATGAATGAGTGCACATAATCAAGGAGGCCAAACACCAGAGCATGCACGGGATATCGGGTAACGACGAGAAAAACTTGCCGGGCCGGAAGTTCCGGTGAGAACCGGCGGAAGTTCCGCCCGGGCGGAAGTTCGGCGTGAAGGACCGGAACTTCCGGCCGTTCGAAAACAGCGGCTGTTTCTCACCGGATCCGAGGCAATGGCTAAGAAGACCGCATTACCACGACATCCTACGCACGATCTAGTAGAGGAAAGGCATCTAGAGGATTTCTACCATAGCTTTGCCTAGAGTATGCCCTATATTTCATCTAGTGAGGTCTACCCACACATAGAGAGGGAGAGGGCACAAACCGGGGGGAGCCATGGACGAGAAGAGGGAGAGGATGCCGATCCACGGAGACGATCCGGCGGGAAGCGCCGGAGGAGGGAGATCCGGCCGGAGGAGCAGCAGCCGTCACAGGGGAGGAGCACCACCAAATAGATCTTGGAAAGGGGAAAAGTGAGGGAGATGGAGCTGCTCACCCGTTCGGCCCGATTATATAGTGGCCACTTAAGGCCGGAAGTTCCGCTCGTTGGAGCCGGAACTTCCGGTCTCGCAGAACCACCCACCCTGGACACGAACAAGGCGAAGCGGCGGAAAGATACCGGCCGGAAGTACCGGTCGAAACGGCCAGGAACTTCCGATGGAGCAAAGCTGTGCCCAAAAACAGGATTTTGACACGAACAAGGTGCACTTGGAGAGGGTGAAGGATATGTCTTAGATGAGATAGGCTTAGGACAGATACGCCAAAGCTGTGAGATGGTACATGATCACTCATTTTTGCAAATAATGCAAATGAAGGCCAAAAATGAGTGATTTCCCATAAACAAGGAGATGTCAATAAAATCCAATGAAAATCCAAACAACTCCAACTCTTCACGAAGAAGAGTGCGGTGGCCTAGGCCACCATATATGAGTGTTATGATATGACACCGAAGATATATCTTGGGTTCAAACCACTACTCATCATTTAAGCTCACATATCAACATATGATATAACGAGACTGAAATCTTTAATGTTGGCATTATGGGGGGAGGGATAGCTCAATAATTTAAACCACACTCCCCCTATTTCCATGCCCACATCTAAACCAAATAAAGTTTTGAGACAAAGGTGTGTTTGCAAGATGGTCAAGCTATACTCCTTGAATCAATGATATTTAGCTCATTCCTCAAATAAGAGAACCTTGCTTCATCAAGAGGCTTCGTGAATATATCGGCAAGTTGATCTTTGGTTGGAACATAGATAAGCTCAATATCACCACGGGCAACATGATCCCTAATGAAATGATTCCGGATCTCAATATGCTTCGTTCTTGAATGTTGCACCGGATTATAGGCAATCTTGATGGCACTTTCATTGTCACATAATAGAGGCACTTTGTCACAAATGACACCGTATTCCTTTAAAGTTTGCCTCATCCATAACAATTGAGTGCATCCACTTGCGGCGGCAACATATTCGGCTTCGGCGGTGGAGAGAGATATACAATTTTGCTTCTTAGAAGACCAACACACCAAGGACCTACCAAGGAATTGGCAAGCCCCGGAAGTTGATTTCCTATCATCCTTGTCACCCGCCCAATCCGCATCGGTATAACCATTGAGAATAAAACTTGAGCCTTTGGGGTACCAAATACCATATCTTGGGGTATCAACCAAATATCGAAAGATTCTCTTGAGAGCTATCATGTGGCTCTCCTTAGGAGAAGCTTGATACCTTGCACACACACCAACACTCAACACTATGTCCGGTCTAGATGCACAAAGGTAAAGCAAGGATCCAATCATGGAGCGATATACCTTTTGATCCACCTCTTTACCATTGGGATCTAGTGCAAGATGACATTTGGTAACCATAGGAGTGGCCACACCCTTCATCTCGGTCATCTTGAACCTCTTGAGCATGTCTTGGAGATACTTTGCTTGGTTGATGAAGGTTCCTTCCCTCAATTGCTTGATCTCAAAACCAAGGAAGAACTTCATCTCTCCCATCATAGACATCTCAAATCTATCGGTCATAAGCTTTGAGAATTCATCATTGAAAGCTTTGTTAGTAGACCCAAATATAATATCATCAACATATAATTGGCAAATGAAAAGCTCCCCATTGACCCTCTTAGTAAAAAGAGTGGGGTCGATTAGCCCAACATCAAACCCACGGTCTACCAACAATTCCTTAAGGTGCTCGTACCAAGCTCTAGGATCTTGTTTGAGACCATAAAGTGCTTTATCAAGCTTGTAGACATGGTTAGGAAAGTTGAGATCCTCGAACCCGGGGGTTGCTTAACATAAACCTCTTCATGCAAAGGACCATTAAGAAAAGCACTTTTCACATCCATTTGTTGTAACTTAAAGTTATGATGCGAAGCATAAGCAAGAAGGATACGGATGGACTCAAGGCGAGCCACGGGAGCATAGGTTTCTCCAAAGTCAATACCCTCAACTTGAGAGAACCCTTGAGCCACCAATCTTGCCTTGTTCCTCACAACATTTCCAAACTCATCTTGCTTGTTCTTGAAAATCCATTTAGTGCCTATAACATTGCGGCACTCCTTTGGCTTCTTTACTAAAGTCCACACTTTGTTGCGCTTGAAGTTGTTGAGTTCTTCATGCATGGCTTCCAACCAATCCGAATCTTCAAGGGCTTCAAATACTTTCTTGGGTTCCACTAAGGAGATATAAGCATGATGATTGCTAAAGTTAGCCAATTGTCTTCTTGTGGAAACCTTTGCCCTTACGTCACCAAGAACCTTGTCATGTGTGTGTTCAAGACGCTCAAGTTGCCTTTCTCTTCTTGCTAGACGACGGGCCTCGATCTCCTCCTTGGTCCTTCTTGGCCTTGGAGGTGTCACTTGATCAACTTGATCATTTGGGTCCCCGTCTTGACCTTCAACTTGAGCTTCCTCAATTACTTGGGGTTGCTCAACCTCATGTGCTTGATCTTGGACAATATTCGGTGAAGCGCAAATATCAAATGGATACTCATCGGAGCCATCATGAATTCTTGGTTGATCTTGTCCTTGATCTTGTTCATGAGGGAGAGGGTTTTCTTCTTGTTCTTGGGTTGGTGCATCATTAGCTTCAAGAGATGGGGTTTGTTGATGTTGAGAGGATGAGGGCTCCACAGTGGTAGAGCATAGTTCTTCCCGAGACGCCACACCGTGTCCCTCAATGGGGCGGAAAAATCCCACACCCATTCTTACTATGGCATCTTGAGGTATTTCATCACCTGCACATACATCAACTTGCCCCACTTGGGAGCCATCATTTTCTTCGAACCTCACACTACAATATTCAATGATAATCCTGGAGGCTATATCAAAGACTCTATAAGTGTGAGATTCGGCACCGTAACCAACAAATATACCCTCCAAAGCTTTAGGAGCAAACTTAGATAAACGAACTCCTTTGATTTTGTAGAAACACTTACACCCAAACACCTTGAAGTATGAGATATTAGGCTTGTTCCCGGTGAGTATTTCATATGGAGTCTTGTTCAAGCCCTTGCGGAGATAGAGCCGGTTAGAGGAGTGGCAAGCGGTGGAGATGGCTTCCGCCCAAAAGTTATAGCGGGATTTATACTCCGCAATCATAGATCTTGCCATGTCCATAAGAGTCCGGTTCTTCCTCTCCGCAACACCATTTTGTTGAGGGGTGTAAGCAGCGGAATATTGATGACGAATCCCCTCATCACTAAGAAAATCATTGAGTGTGTAGTTCTTGAACTCGGAGCCGTTGTCACTTCTTATTGCCATAATGAGGAGGTTGTGTTGGCGTTGCACCTCGGTAGCAAAGTCAATGAATATTTGTTGAGTCTCATCTTTCGTCTTGAGAAAGTAGACCCAAGTGTATCTTGAGTAATCATCAACAATCACCAAGCAATGTTTCTTCGCACCAAGACTTGCATGAGTAACGGGACCAAAGAGATCCACATGAAGGAGCTCCAAGATCCTCTTGGAAGAGATGATAGTCTTGCTTGGATGCGGAGAGTCATGCATTTTGCCTTCAACACAAGCCCTACAAACACGATCTTTGGAAAAAGACACATTTTCCATTAGTCCCACAATATGGTTCCCCTTGTGAAGACTTTGCAAAGTTCTCATGTTGACATGGGCTAGGCGGCGATGCCACAACCAACCCACGTCCGCCTTTCCGAATAGGCACATCGCACTTGTCGTGGTGGTCCCCGAAAAGTCCACCACATACAAGTTGTGTTCGCGATACCCAACGAAAGCGACTTTTAGAGTCTTGCTCCACAAGAGGACCACAATATCATTATCAATAAAGACGGCGAAACCCATCTTGCCTAGGGCGGAAACGGAAAGCAAATTGTAACCAAGGGTTTTGACAAGCATGACATCCACAAGAGTAATGTTGTGTGCAACCACAACCTTGCCAAAACCCAATACCTCGGATGTAGAATTATCACCAAAGGAGACGGTGATATCATTAATGTTAGGCCTCAACTCCTTGACGAGGTTCTTGCCGCCGGTCATATGACTTGTACATCCACTATCAAGTACCCATTTTGAACCTCCGGCGGCATAGTCCTACATGAGATCAATTCTTGGATTTAGGTACCCATTTCGCAATGGGTCCTCTTTTGTTAGCAACAAGGGTCTTTGGGACCCAAATAGACCAAGCAACATAACCATCATATGGGCCAACATATTTAGCATAAACATCACCATAATAATCTTTAAATAACACATAGTGAGGGTTAGCAATTCCCGCATCATCATCATTCATGGTTTTGCCCTTGGGGGCTTCACCATTAGTGGCGTCTTTCTTTTTCTCTTGTGCGGGCTTGGCCTTTTGCTTGTTTGCCTTCTTTGCCTTGGCATTATAACCAAGGCCCTCCTTCCCATTGTTTGATCTTTGCTTATTCAAAAGATCATCCAAAGAAAGTTTACTTTGGGGAGAGGAGGCCTTAGCAAGTTCATCCTTCAACCTAGCATTTTCCTCAACAATATTTGCATGCACATAGAGGAGTAGAGGAACTAGGCACATCATATGAAGCAAGCCTAATTTGAAGTTGCTCATAGGATTTGGATAGGAGAGTGAATTCACTCTTCAAAGCTTTGTGAGCTTTGTCTAGTTCATCTAGATCCTTCACAAGTTTCTCATGATCAACCTCAAATTTGGCCTTTTCCTTTTTAAACACTTTAGACTTAGCCCTAGCAAGATCTCTAGCTTTAGTGAGCTTGTTAATTTTATCTTGAGGCTCTTCAAGAGTTTCTAGCCTCTCCTCAAGAGAAGCTATAGTTTCTTGACTTTCCTCAAGAGCATTTTTAAGAGCATGGATTTCGAGAGAGTCTTCTCTCTCTATTTGACCCTTTTTCTCAAGCATGGCACTTTGTTGAGCTAAACGAACCATGAGGTTTGAAACATGCTTTTTAGTGTTACCTTGTAGGTTGAGAATGAAATCATCAAAATCTAGCATTTCTTGTTTCACTTTTAGACTAGCATCATCAACCCCTAGATCACTAGATATGTTAGGCATAGAGGGACTAGGAGATGATACCTCGGAGGATTGAGCCATGAGGCAACTTTCTTCCTCCACATGAATGACCTCATTGGGGGATTCACTTGGTGATGAAGAGTTAGTGGAGAGGGAGGCAAGAGCGACCAATCCATTAGAGGTTGCATCTTCTTCATCATCAACATCATCATCTCCGGAGGTATACTCTTCTTGAGTTGATAGCACAATAGGTGTGTCCAAGGAGGACCTTGCCATGAAGCAATGTGCATTCTTGATATGAGGGTTCTCATTGGGAGATTCAAAGAGAGATGAAGAGGGTATGTTGGTGGTGACGATGGCGGCCAATTCCTTTGAGCTTTCTTCATCTTCATCACCACTAGAACTTTCAACTTCATCGGATGAATATTCTTCCCTTGTTACTAGCACAACTCTTGAGGGCCTCTTGCCCTTCTTGGTCTTGTTGTTGTAGAACTTCTTGTTGGCGGCTTTTGAATATTTGCCCTTTGATTCTTTGCTCTTGTCCTTGGGAATGAGCCTCCCATTATGAAGCTCTCTATTCTCATAGGGGCATTCGGCAATGAAGTGGCGCTTGTCATCACAATTGTAGCATGATCTTGTCTTTGGACCAAAGCTAGTGAACCCACTTTTGTTGTTCCTCTTGATGTTGTCTTCCTTGGCCTTGGAGGGATCAACCCAAAAGGATTTTGCATGGAAGGCCATGTGATCATGGTAGTGGCATTGCAAATCTTCCGGATAGGACATACTCCAAGATGCCCTATAAGATTCTTGAGGAATCACTTCTTCACCGGAGTTGACCACCAAGGCAAGGTTGGAACCTTTTGCCATCCCAAGAGCACGATTGCGAGAATCATGAGAGGTTTCCTCAAGCACCTTGAGAGCTTGCATCTCGTGCACGACTTGTTGAGAGGTGAGAGAGGAATAGCATTCCCTTCCCACAAGAGTCTTGACATCAATGGGTGCAAATGGAATCATGCATTCAATGTACTTCTCCTTGATCCAAGAGTCATTGATGTGGGTGGCACCAATAAGCCGGAAGGCATCGGCAACCGTGAGAAGTCTTCCATACATGACTTCATGATCTTCATCCGGTAGCCTCATGAACCCTTCGGCTTTATTCTTAAGAGCATTATACTTGTTCCTCCTTGTGCTCTCACTTCCAATGAAACTAGCGGCCAAGCCGTCCCAAGCTTCCTTGGCGGTGGTGTAGTTCCGGACACGATGCAATTCCGGTGTCCCCACACTAGTTTGAATCATGTGTAGGGCGGTGTTGTTGAGTTGACTATCAATTGCTTCTCTTCTAGTCAACTTGTCGGGGTTGTATGGCTTGAAGCCCTCCAAGATGATTCTCCATAGTTCATTGGATGCACTACAAACATGAGAGCGGAACTCAAATTGCCAAGTATCAAAATTATCAACAGAAAACTTAGGTGGGTCGCCCCGAATGTTCAAATGGGGATGGGGAACCGGTATATCGGGAGATAGGAAAGGTGGAGCTACTCGATTGTAGCTTTCACCTCCACTAGTTCCCCTAGGAGATGTGATAGTGTTTAAGTTATCACCTTCCACGGGTTTGGTAGATGAGGGTAAGTCCGAAGCCTCTCCCTCATCTAACGCACCCGTGTCTTTTACCTCTACACTAGGAGCCTTGGGAAGGGCCGGAGCCAAAAGCTCGGCAATCATCTTTTTCATGCTTTCCATTTGGGCTTCCATGGAGGACTTCAATGAATTGAAGTCTTCCACGGAGACCGTCTTGGCGGCCCCTTCCGAGGGCTCCTCGTCCGGCATACTCTTAGGCGGTTAAGCCCGAAATAAGAGCCGAGGCTCTGATACCAATTGAAAGGATCGTATGCCGCACCAAGAGGGGGGGTGAATAGGTGCTAACCAATTTTTAGTTCTTTTTCAATTTAGGCTTGACACAAAAGGTACGTCTACGTTTGGAGGAGTGTGGTTGCTACGCAAGCCAAACCAACAGCCACGAAGGCTCCACTCAGATCTCCTGTGAGCAACGCCACGAAGGCCTAGCCCACTTCCACTAAGGGATTTCCTCGAGGCGGAAACCGGGCCTTTACAAAGTTCTTGGGGCACACATCCACAACCAAATTGGAGGCTCCCAAATCTGTAACAATACAACAATCAACAACAACACATCAACAACAAATCAACTAGGGAACCAAATAGGAACACTAGCATGAGATCCCTCAAACAAGAGAGGGGAAATGAAGAACGCTTCGGTGAGGATGTAGATCGGTGTCTTCTCCTTCGAATCTCCAAAGATCAAGAGCTTTGGTTGGGGGAGGAAGGAGATCTTGCAAATCTTGTGTTCTTGAGGTGGCTCTAATAGTGGTGAAGCTTGGCAGATTTTTCTTGTAATGATTGAGCAACTTGTCCCTTTGGAGAAAAAAGCTATTTATATGGGTGGAGCTTTCAGATCTGACCGTTGGGGACGAAATTCACTTACACCGGAAGTTCCGTCCAGGATGGCCGGAAGTTCCGGCTTCAACCGGAAGTACCGGCCGTTTGGGCCGGAAGTTCCGCTTCTGATAAAATTCCTGCAAAGCACAAAAAGGGGCGGAACTTGGGCGGAACTTCCGGTGACGGAAGTTCCAGCCAAGTTCCGGCCAAGTTCCGGAATTGCCCAAAAACCTTACTGGACAATACTGAGCCACAAAACCGCATTTCCGGAACTTGCCCGGAAGTTGGGCGGAAGTTCCGCCGACCGGAACTTCCGGCCAACTTCACCGGAACTTCCGGTCAGTAAGAAAAGAGTTGTGGCCAAACTGCGCTGGGGAGCTTCTGCTGAAAACGCCAGGGCGGAACTTCCGCCTGCTGGGGCCGGAACTTCCGCCAGACTCATAAAAACTGCAGAACTTCAGAACAGCTAAAGCAATTCACCGATCCAACATAATTTTTGATAGCTTGTACCTGTCTACATCAACACACATAAAAATATACATAGTGTTGACGTCAAACACACAAAACCCAAAAGGGCGGGAAATGTTCTTTCAATAGCCTGCGACAAGAACCACACGGTGCACACACTAGTCACCTTTACACCATGCAGGAGGAATAGACTACTTTAATAACATCACATGAGTAGCACATAACCTAGTAGCGATACAAAGCTCATCATATGGATCTCAATCATGTAAAGCGGCTCATGAGATCATTGTATTGAAGTACATAGGAGAGAGATTAACCACATAGCTACCGGTACAGCCCCGAGCCTCGATGGAGAACTACTCCCTCCTCATGGGAGACAAGCAGCGTTGATGGAGATGGCGGTGGTGTCGATGGAGGAGCCTTCCGGGGGCACTTCCCCGTCCCGGCGGCGTGCCGGAACAGAGACTCCTGTCCCCCAGATCTTGGCTTCGCGATGGCGGCGGCTCTGGAAGGTTTCTCGTACCGTGGCTTTTCCGTCTTCTTGGTCGATGTTTTTAGGTCAGGGACGATTATATAGGCCAAGAGTCGGATTCGGAGGGGCCACGGGGTGACGCCACCATAGGGGGGCGCCCCCCCCCTTGGGCCGCGCCGCCCTGTGGGGTGGGGCCCCCCTGGCACCCCTCTGACTTTTCTCCGGTGCTCCGGAAGCTTCCAGGAATTATAAGGCCTTCGGTCTTGATTTCGTCCGATTCCGAAAATATTTCTTTACTAGGATTTCTGAAACCAAAAACAGCAGAAAACAGCAACTGGCCTTTCGGCATCTCGTCAATAGGTTAGTTCCGAAAAACGCATAAAAATGATATAAAGTGTGAACAAAACATGTTGGTATTGTCATAAAACAAGCATGGAACATCAGAAATTATGGATACGTTGGAGAAGTATCAGCATCCCCAAGCTTAGTTCCTACTCGTCCTCGAGTAGGTAAACGATAAAAGATAATTTCTGAGGTGACATGCTACCAACATAATCTTAATCATACTATTGTAAAGCATATGAGATGAATGCAGCGATTCAAAACAATGTTAATGCAATGAGTAAACAATTGAATCATATAGCAAAGACTTTTCATGAATAGTACTTTCAAGACAAGCATCAATAAGTCTTGCATAAGAATTACTCATAAAGCAATAAATTCTTAGTAAAGGCATTGAAGCAACACAATGGAAGATTAAGTTTCAGCGGTTGCTTTCAACTTGTAACATGTATATCTCATGGATAATTGTCAATGCAAAGCAATATAACAAGTATAATATGCAAGTATGTAAGAATCAATGCACGATTAATCACAAGTGTTTGCTTCTAAGATAGAGAGAAATGGGTAAACTGACTCAACATAAAAGTAAAAGAATGTCCCTTCGCGAGAGGGAAGCATTGATTGCTATATTTGTGCTAGAGCTTTGGTTTTGAAAGCAAGAAACAATTTTGTCAACGGTAGTAATAAAGCATATGTATCATGTAAATTATATCTTACAAGTTGCAAGCCTCATGCATAGTATACTAATAGTGCCCGCACCTTGTCCTAATTAGCTTGGACTACCGGGATTATCGCAATGCACATGTTTTAACCAAGTGTCACAAAGGGGTACCTCTATGCCGCTCTGTACAAAGGTCTAAGGAGAAAGCTCGCATTGGATTTCTCGCTATTGATTATTCTCAACTTAGACATCCATACCGGGACAACATAGACAACAGATAATGGACTCCTCTTTTATGCATAAGCGTGTAGCAACAATTAATTTTCTCATATGAGATTGAGGATATATGTCCAAAACTGAAACTTCCACCATGGATCATGGCTTTAGTTAGCGGCCCAATTCTCTTCTCTAACAAGATGCACGCTCTAACCATAAAGTGGTAGATCGCCCTTACTTCAGACAAGACGAACATGCATAGCAACTCACATGATTTTCAACAAAGAGTAGTTGATGGCGTCCCCAGGAACATGGTTATCGCACAACAAGCAACTTATAAGAAATAAAATGCATAAGTACATATTCAATACCACAATAGTTTTTAAGCTATTTGTCCCATGAGCTATATATTGTAAAGGTAGAGGATAGAAATTTAAAGGTAGCACTTCAAGCAATTTACTTTGGAATGGCGGAGAAATACCATGTAGTAGGTAGGTATGGTGGACACAAATGGCATAGTGGTTGGCTCAAGGATTTTGGATGCATGAGAAGTACTCCCTCTCGATACAAGGCTTAGGCTAGCAAGGTTGTTTGAAGCAAACACAAGCATAAACTAGTACATCAAAACTTACATAAAAGACATATTACAAGCATTACAAGACTATACATTGTCTTCCCTGCTGTTCAAACACCTCACTAGAAAATATCTAGACTCTAGAGAAACCACTCATGCAAACCAAATTTTAACAAGCTCTATGTATTTCTTCACTAATAGGTGCAAAGTATATGATGCAAGAGCTTAAAAATGAGCACAACAATTGCCAAGTATCAAGTTATTCAAGACATCATACCAGTTACTACATGTAGCATTTTCCGTTTCCAACCATATAACAATTAACGAAGCAGTTTCATCCTTCACCATGAAAATTAAAAGCTAAGAACACATGTGTTCATACGAACCAGCGGAGCGTGTATCTCTCCCACACAAGCATTTATTCAAACAAAAACAAAAACAAGAAACATACAGACGCTCCAAGTAAAGTACATAAGATGTGACCGAATAAAAATATAGTTTCAAGAGAAGGAACCTGATAATTTGTCGATGAAGAAGGGGATGCCTTGGGCATCCCCAAGCTTAGACGCTTGAGTATTCTTGAAATATGCAGGGATGAACCACCGGGGCATCCCCAAGCTTAGAGCTTTGACTCTCCTTGATCATAGTATATCATCCTCCTCTCTTGACCCTTGAAAACTTCCTCCACACCAAACTCGAAACAACTCATTTAGAAGGTTAGTGCACAATAAAAATTAACATGTTCAGAGGTGAAACAATCATTCTTAACACTTCTGGACATTGCATAAAGCTACTGGACATTAATGGATCAAATAAATTCATCCAACATAGCAAAAGAGGCAATGCGAAATAAAAGGCAGAATCTGTCAAAACAGAACAGTCCGTAAAGATGGATTTTATTGAGGCACCAGACTTGCTCAAATGAAAATGCCCAAATTAAATGAAAGTTGCGTACATATCTGAGGATCACTCACGTAAATTGGCATAATTTTCTGAGTTACCTACAGAGAATTAGACCCAGATTCGTGACAGCAAAGAAATCTGTTTCTGCGCAGTAATCCAAATCTAGTATCAACCTTTCTATCAAAGACTTTACTTGGCACAACAAAACACAAAACTAAGATAAGGATAGGTTGCTACAGTAGTAAACAACTTCCAAGACACAAATATAAAACAAAGTACTGTAGCAAAATAACACATGGGTTATCTCCCAAGAAGTTCTTTCTTTATAGCCATTAAGATGGGCTCAGCGAGTTTTAATGTTGCGCTCGCAGAAATAGTATTTGGAGCAAAAAGAGAGCATCAAGAAGCAAATCCAAAACACATTTAAGTCTAACATGCTTCCTATGAAGAGGAGTCTTGTACACAAATGAATTCATGAAGAACAAAGTGACAAGCATAAGAGGATAAAACACGAGTAACTTCAAGGTTCTCAACATAAAGAGGGGAAACTTAATATTATGAAGGTGCATATAACCATATTTCCCTCTCTCATAATAGCTTTTAGTAGCATCATTGATGAAATCCACAATATACCCATCACTTAAAACATTCTTATCATGGTTCATATGCATAGAAGTGTCATTAAACTTGGCATAAGAAAAGTTATTCTCATTAATAGTAATTGGAGCAAGATTATTATCAAGAATTTGAACATGGTAAACAAGTTGCATATTAAGGGAATTGTTTTTGGTAATCCAATCATGACTATGACAAGTTTCACAAGGATAGTTATAACCTATATCATAGCATTCTTTATAATAATCATCAAAGATCGGAGGCACAGTGTCATCAATAGAATAGTTATCTTTCACAGTCGGTTTATCTGTGTCCACACCATCATTGTTATTAGAAGGAGATGTATCAAACACATAATGATCAGTAGCAAAAGGATTTTAAAACACCTCTTCCCCAAGCTTAGAGCTTTCTATATCATTATGGGAGGAAGCATGGATACCACTGACACTATGGCAATCATTATCATCATCATTTTCAGAATTAGTTTCCCAGAGATTTGCAATATCAAAAATAGTGTGCTCATTCAAATCATGATCACTAATGTATGTAAAGGGCATAGGAAGATCATCGTATTCAGATTCATTATCATAATAATCATTAGGAGCAACATACTTACGGTTACCTAGCGTTATCTCATTCACGCGGTGATACGCCGTTACCTCTTTCTTTTTATTCTCCTTCTTCTTCTTCTTCTTCTTCTTCTTCTTCGTTCCCTTCTTCTTCTTCTTCTTCTCTTCCTTCTCCTCGTTCCCTTCTTTAGGAGGAAGAGGCTTGAAGGGTGGCTTGTCCGCATAACCTGATTTACTTTCAGAAACAATAGAAGAAACTTGGGAGGATCCCTCCTTTTCATTAATTAGTTGAAAACACACAGCGGTCCTATCATATTTTAGCAAGGTGTCATCTTCTAAAATATTTTGTATGTAAGTATTTGTATGGCTATTATCAATGCAATAAGAAAAACACCCATGCAGGACATCATCAATATCAAGATCACTCATATGTAACAAAGAGATTTTTCTCGACAGTTCTTCACACCCCAAAAATAAAGTAAGTTCATCATGCTGATTAGGAGTAATTTCATCATCACAATACAAATTTGCAGCACTCATTGGGTTCAAATTATCATTGGAGGGGCATTGAAAATTAAAATGACCCACTTCATGGCAAACTTCACAAATAAAAGGATAGAGGGCACAAACTTTTTTACCAAGATCATCTAGAGCCCTAAACCACTTTCTAGTTTTTTCATTAGCATGATGGATACAATATTCATCTTTGATTTGATTAATTCCACAAGGTCTATGTATTCCACAAAAATTAACATGCTTATAGGAAATAACATTTTTAGGAGTTTGAGCATGCTCATTACAATAATTAACAACAATTTCATTCTTCATGCAAGCCTCTTTAAAAGGTTCATGATACTTATCAAAATTCTTTTTAGGCAATTCAAAATGAGAAGCAAAGGCTTTATAAAGATTTGCAGCAATTTGGAGAGTCAAGACCATAAGTAGCACTCATATTTCGAAATTTATCGGTATCCATAAAAGTTTCAATGCATTCATAATAATAATTTATACCGACTCTTTACCTTTGTCGTTCTCCCAATCTTCAGCGTTCTCCTTAATCCGATCAAGAAGGTCCCTTTTAAACTCTTCTTTGTTGCGCGTGAATGATCCAGAACAACTAGTATCCAAGCAAGGTCTTATCTTGAAAAGAAAGTCTTGCATAGAAATTATCAATGATGATATTACCTGGAAGCTCATGATTGGGGCATTTGAGCATTAAAGACTTCAATCTCTCCCATGCTTGGGCAATACTCTCTCCATCATGAGGCCAGAAATTATATATTCGGTTTCGGTCTTTGTGAATTTCACTTGGAGGATAGAATTTAGAATAAAATAGAGGCACAATATCCTTCCAATCAAGAGAATGCTCATCCTTCAGCAGTTTATGCCAATGCGCCGCTTTACCAGACAACGACATAGAGAATAATTTCTTCTTCACTTCATCCATAGAGATACCTGCACACTTGAATAACCTGCATAATTCATGCAAAAACAGTAAATGATCTCCAGGATGCACAGTTCCATCCCCTTCATAGCGGTTATCCATAACACGTTCAATAATTTTCATAGGTATTTTATATGGAGTAATTTCAGTAGGTGCATTTAAAATATCACAAGCATCATTAGAGTTATCGCATATGGGAGACAAAGTATTATCAGAGCAAATTTTCTCCCCTAAAGATGGGAAGCTAAAAAGATCACAAAAACTAGCTTCCCCAAGCTTAGACTTCTCCATAGCATTAGCAGTAATTGCATTCATACTAATAACATCGCTACTAGCATGCAAATAAGGTTCCATTGGTTTTTTAATGTTCGCACCAAAAAATTCTAAATCAGGAAAAAGATTAAAAAGCTCACCAAATTTTTTGTTGTTTTCCATTATGCCTAACTAGTGAAAATAAAAACAAGAAACAAAAAGATGCAATTGCGAGGATCTAAAGGAAATAGCTTCGAGCACTCACACACCGGCAACAGTGCTAGGAAATAGCTTAGTAGTCGGAGGATGTGAATACCTTTTACCTTACCTCCCCGGCAACGGCGCTGTAAAATAGCTTGATGTCTACGGGAGCTTCTATTCTTGTAGACAGTGTTGGGCCTCCAAGAGCAGAGGTTTGTAGAACAGCAGACTAGTTTCCCTTAAGTGGATCACCCAAGGTTTATCGATCTCGGGGAGGAAGAGGTCAAAGATATCCCTCTCAAGCAACCACCGCAACCACAAAGCAAGAAGTCTCTTGTGTCCCCAACACACCTAATACACTTGTCGGATGTATAGGTGCACTAGTTCGGCGAAGAGATAGTGAAATACAAGTAGTATGGATGTATATGAGTGGTAATAGCAATCTGAATAAAATATGGCAGCGAGTAAACATGCAACAGAACAGTAAATAAATGGAGATTCGATGTTTGGAAACAAGGCCTAGGGATCATACTTTCACTAGTGGACACTCTCAACATTGATCGCATAATAAATAACTCTTTCTCTTATGTGCTACATACACTCTTTTGTTGGATGATGAACACATTGCGTAGGATTACACGAACCCTCAATGCCGGAGTTAACAAGCTCCACAATTCAATGTTCATATTTAAATAACCTTAGAGCATAATAGATCATTGCAAAATAAACCAAGAACTAACATAGTGCACACACCGTCCACATTACACTATGAAGGAGGAATAGATCACATCAATACTATCATAATGATAATTAACTCCACAATCTACAAGAGATCATGATCATAGCCTGCGACAAGAACCACACGGTGCACACACTAGTCACCTTTACACCATGCAGGAGGAATAGACTACTTTAATAACATCACATGAGTAGCACATAACCTAGTAGCGATACAAAGCTCATCATATGGATCTCAATCATGTAAAGCAGCTCATGAGATCATTGTATTGAAGTACATAGGAGAGAGATTAACCACATAGCTACCGGTACAGCCCCGAGCCTCGATGGAGAACTACTCCCTCCTCATGGGAGACAGCAGCGTTGATGGAGATGGCGGTGGTGTCGATGGAGGAGCCTTCCGGGGCACTTCCCCGTCCCGGCGGCGTGCCGGAACAGAGACTCCTGTCCCCTAGATCTTGGCTTCGCGATGGCGGCGGCTCTGGAAGGTTTCTCGTACCGTGGCTTTTCCGTCTTCTTGGTCGATGTTTTTAGGTCAGGGACGATTATATAGGCCGAGAGTCAGAGTCGGAGGGGCCACGGGGTGACGCCACCATAGGGGGCGCGCCCCCTCTGGGCCGCGCCGCCCGTGGGGTGGGGCCCCCCTGGCACCCCTCTGACTTTTCTCCGGTGCTCCGGAAGCTTCCGGGAATTATGAGGCCTTCGGTCTTGAATTCGTCCGATTCCGAAAATATTTCTTTACTAGGATTTCTGAAACCAAAAACAGCAGAAAACAGCAACTGGCCTTTCGGCATCTCGTCAATAGGTTAGTTCCGAAAAACGCATAAAAATGATATAAAGTGTGAACAAAACATGTTGGTATTGTCATAAAACAAGCATGGAACATCAGAAATTATGGATACGTTGGAGACGTATCACACACCGTAGAGGGCCGTCGAATGGGCGATGTGCACTATGCGGAACTGAGGAAACTACCAGCCATATCGTCTTCGGTTGCTCTTTGGCAAAGGTAGGGTGGAGTGTGATTCGACATATGCTAGGGTGCAGATGGAATCCCACCTCTTTCCCGCAGTTTTTTGATATTCTCTCTAGTTTCGCTGGCAGGGACTGTCGTTTGCTTTGGTCCCTGTTTTCTGCCCTGTGTTGGTCACTCTCGCATGTTCGTAATAGACACATCTTCCAAGCCAAGGTGCTTCGACACCCCGCTGACCTTTTATATAAATGCTCCATTTCTTGCAGTTGTGGAAGCCTCTGGCAAAGGCCCAGAACAGGGAAGGGCTGGAGTGGCTAGGGAAAGGCTAAGGCAGGCGCGCGCGGAGCTCATCGCAAGTGATGACCTCACTGCTCACTCGCCCGGATGATTCTCGCTCGCTCGGATGTTGTTTCGTAGTTGTCGTGCTTCTTCTGTTGTGTTAGGAGTTGTGTCCCATGTCGGCTAAGCTGTATGCCGCAGCATGTATCGAATTGGCTACCGTAAGCGCTTTATTAATTTAAATTTAGGCAAGTCGTTGCCTTTTATCTAAAAAAACATCTCCTTGGCATATACCGAAGGGTGAACTTGGCATAGGACGGCAACACACCCATAATTACAGCAAACCCTACCTCCTCTCCCGCCCCTCCTCCCAGGAGGCAGTGGAGGATCCCTTCCCAAACCCTAGCAGCCGCCCCTCAAGACGTTGATGTCTACGGGTGCTTCTATTCTTGTAGATAGTGTTGGGCCTCCAAGAGCAGAGGTTTGTAGAACAGCAGCAAGTTTCCTTTAAGTGGATCACCCAAGGTTTATCGAACTCAGGGAGGAAGAGGTCAAAGATATCCCTCTCATGCAACCCTGCAACCACAAAGCAAGAAGTCTCTTGTGTCCCCAACACACCTAAATAGGTGCACTAGTTCGGCGAAGAGATAGTGAAATACAAGTGGTATAAATAAGTATGAGCAGTGGCAACGGCACCGGAAAAGTGCTTTGCCCAGGACGAGTAAACAAGCAAGTAGTAACGCAGCAGTAGTAACGCGAGTAAAACAATGAAACAAGCGAGTGATAACGAGTATTTAGGAACAAGGCCTAGGGATTAGACTTTCACTAGTGGACACTCTCAACTTTGATCACATAACAGAATAGATAAATGCATACTCTACACTCTCTTGTTGGATGATGAACACATTGCGTAGGATTACACGAACCCTCAATGCCGGAGTTAACAAGCTCCACAATTCAATGTTCATATTTAAATAACCTTAGAGTGCATGAAAGACCAACACGACTAAACCAAGTACTAACACAGCATGCACACTCGTCACCTTCACACTATGTAGGAGGAATAGATCACATCAATACCATCATAGCAATAGTTAACTTCATAATCTACAAGAGATCATAATCATAGCCTACGCCAAGTACTAACACGGATGCACACACTCGTCACCATTACACCGTGCAGGAGGAATAAAACTACTTTAATAACATCACTAGAGTAGCACATAGATAAATTGTGATACAAAACACATTGCAATCATAAAGAGATATAAATAAGCACTTCACTACGCCATTCATAACAGTGAATAAGTATTCTCGTGAAATATAGCCTAAGAGACCCACACGGTGCACACACTGTCACCTTTACACACGTGGGACAAGGAGTCTCCGGAGATCACATAAGTAAAACCCACTTGACTAGCATAATGACATCTAGATTACAAGCATCATCATATGAATCTCTATCATGTAAGGCAGCTCATGAGATTATTGTATTGAAGTACATAGGAGAGAGATGAACCACATAGCTACCGGTACAGCCCCGAGCCTCGATGGAGAACTACTCCCTCCTCATGGGAGACAAGCAGCGTTGATGAAGATGGCGGTGGTGTCGATGGAGGAGCCTTCCGGGGCACTTCCCCGTCCCGGCGGCGTGCCGGAACAGAGACTCCTGTCCCCCAGATCTTGGCTTCGCGATGGCGGCGGCTCTGGAAGGTTTCTCGTACCGTGGCTTTTTTCGTATCGAGGTTTTAGGTCTGGGACCTTCATATAGGCGAAGAGGCGGCGTCAGAAGGTCGAAGGGGCGACGACACCATAGGGCCGCGCGGCCGGGGGTGGGCCGCGCCACCCTATCATCCGGGGGCCCCGTGGCCCCCCTCCGGCGACTCTCGGGTGTTCCGGATGCTTCCGGGCAAAATAGGAACCCGGGCGTTGATTTCGTCCAATTCCGAGAATATTTCGTTACTATGATTTACGAAACCAAAAACAGCAGAAAACGAGAACCGGCACTTCGGCATCTTGTTAATAGGTTAGTTCCAGTAAAATGCACGAATATGACATAAAATGTGCATATAACATGTAGATATCATCAATAATGTGGCATGGAACATAAGAAATTATCGATACGTCGGAGACGTATCAGCATCCCCAAGCTTAGTTCTGCTCGTCCCGAACAGGTAAAACGATAACAAAGATAATTTCTGAAGTGACATGCCATCATAACCTTGATCATATTGTAAACATATGTAATGAATGCAGCAATCAAAACAATGGTAATGACATGAGTAAACAACTGAATCATAAAGCAACGACTTTTCATGAATAGCACTTTCAAGACAAACATCAATAAGTCTTGCATAAAAGTTAACTCATAAAGCAATAATTCAAAGTAAAAGGTAGTGAAGCAACACAAAGGAAGATTAAGTTTCAGCGGTTGCTTTTAACTTATAACATGTATATCTCATGGATAGTTGTCAACATAGAGTAATATAACAAATGCAATATGCAAGTATGTAGGAATCAATGCACAGTTCACACAAGTGTTTGCTTCTTGAGGTGGAGAGAGATAGGTGAACTGACTCAACATAAAAGTAAAAAGAATGGTCCTTCAAAGAGGAAAGCATCGATTGCTATATTTGTGCTAGAGCTTTTATTTGAAAACAAGAAACAATTTTGTCAACGGTAGTAATAAAGCATATGTATCATGTAAATTATATCTTACAAGTTGCAAGCCTCATGCATAGTATACTAATAGTGCCCGCACCTTGTCCTAATTAGCTTGGACTACCGGATCATCGCAATACACATGTTTTAACCAAGTGTCACAATGGGGTACCTCCATGCCGCCTGTACAAAGGTCTAAGGAGAAAGCTCGCATTTTGGATTTCTCGCTTTTGATTATTCTCAACTTAGACATCCATACCGGGACAACATGGACAACAGATAATGGACTCCTCTTTAATGCATAAGCATGTGGCAACAAGTAGTGTTCTCATATGAGATTGAGGATATATGTCAAAAACTGAAACTTTCACCATGATTCATGGTTTAGTTAGCGGCCCAATGTCCTTCTCTAACAATATGCATTCTCCAACCATTAAGGTGGTAGATCTCTCTTACTTCAGACAAGACGGACATGCATAGCAACTCACATGATATTCAACAAAGAGTAGTTGATGGCGTCCCCGGGAACATGGTTATCGCACAACAAGCAACTTAATAAGAGATAAAGTGCATAAGTACATATTCAATACCACAATAGTTTTTAAGCTATTTGTCCCATGAGCTATATATTGCAAAGGTGAATGATGGAATTTTAAAGGTAGCACTCAAGCAATTTACTTTGGAATGGCGGATAAATACCATGTAGTAGGTAGGTATGGTGGACACAAATGGCATAGTGGTTGGCTCAAGGATTTTGGATGCATGAGAAGTATTCCCTCTCGATACAAGGTTTAGGCTAGCAAGGTTATTTGAAACAAACACAAGGATGAACCGGTGCAGCAAAACTCACATAAAAGACATATTGTAAACATTATAAGACTCTACACCGTCTTCCTTGTTGTTCAAACCAATACTAGAAATTATCTAGACCTTAGAGAGACCAATTATGCAAACCAAATTTTAGCAAGCTCTATGTATTTCTTCATTAATGGGTGCAAAGTATATGATGCAAGAGCTTAAACATGAGCACAACAATTGCCAAGTATCAAATTATTCAAGACATTCTACCAATTACTACATGTAGCATTTTTCGTTTCCAACCATATAACAATTAATGAAGCAGTTTCAACCTTCGCCATGAAAATTAAAAGCTAAGAACACATGTGTTCATGCGAACCAGCGGAGCGTGTCTCTCTCCCACACAAGCATTTATTCAAACAAAAACACAAACAAAAGCACATAGACGCTCCAAGTAAAGTACATAAGATGTGACCGAATAAAAATATAGTTTCAAGAGAAGGAACCTGATAATTTGTCGATGAAGAAGGGGATGCCTTGGGCATCCCCAAGCTTAGACGCTTGAGTCTTCTTGAAATATGCAGGGGTGAACCACCGGGGCATCCCCAAGCTTAGAGCTTTCACTCTTCTTGATCATAGTATATCATCCTCCTCTCTTGACCCTTGAAAACTTCCTCCACACCAAACTCGAAACAACTCATTAGAGGGTTAGTGCACAATAAAAATTAACATGTTCAGAGGTGACACGATCATTCTTAACACTTCTGGACATTGCATAAAGCTACTGGACATTAATGGATCAAAGAAATTCATCCAACATAGCAAAAGAGGCAATGCGAAATAAAAGGCAGAATCTGTCAAAACAGAACAGTCCGTAAAGATGGATTTTATAGAGGCACCAGACTTGCTCAAATGAAAATGACCAAATTGAATGAAAGTTGCGTACATATCTGAGGATCACGCACGTAAATTGGCTTAATTTTCTGAGCTACCTACAGGGAGGCAGGTCGAAATTCGTGACAAGCAAAGAAATCTGAAACTGCGCAGTAATCCAAATCTAGTATTCACTTTACTATCAAAGACTTTACTTGGCACAACAAAGCACAAAACTAAGATAAGGAGAGGTTGCTACAGTAGTAAACAACTTCCAAGACACAAATATAAAACAAAGTACTGTAGCAAAATAACACATGGGTTATCTCCCAAGAAGTTCTTTCTTTATAGCCATTAAGATGGGCTCAACGGTTTTAATGATGCACTCGCAAGAAATAGTAGTTGAAGCAAAAGAGAGCATCAAGAGGCAAATTCAAAACAAATTTAAGTCTAACATGCTTCCTATGCATAGGAATCTTGTAAATAAACAAGTTCATGAAGAGCAAAGTAACAAGCATAGGAAGATAAAACAAGTGTAGCTTCAAAAATTTCAGCACATAGAGAGGCATTTTAGTAACATGAAAATTTCTACAACCATATTTTCCTCTCTCATAATAACTTTCAGTAGCAACATGAGCAAACTCAACAATATAACTATCACATAAAGCATTCTTATCATGAGTCTCATGCATAAAATTATTACTCTCCACATAGGCATAATCAATTTTATTAGTTGAAGTGGGAGCAAATTCAACAAAGTAGCTATCATTATTATTCTCATCATCAAATATAGGAGGCATATTGTAATCATAATCAAATTTATCCTCCATAACAGAGCGGTACTAAAAGACTACTATCATTATAATCATCATATATGGGAGGCAAAGTATCATCAAAGTAAATTTTCTCCTCAATGCTTGGGGGACTAAAAAGATCATGCTCATCAAAACCAGCTTCCCCAAGCTTAGAATTTTCCATATCATTAGCAACAATGGTATTCAAAGTGTTCATGCTAATATGTTCCATGGGTTTTTTAATTTTCGCATCAAACCATCCATGTCTTAAATCAGGAAATAGAATAAGAAGCTCATTGTCGTCCATTATGCCAAACTAGTGTAAACAAGAAACAAAAAGATGCAATTGCAGGATCTAAAGGAAGTAGCTTCGAGTACTTACAACGGCGAAAATAGCTTAGTAGCCGAGATCCGGAGTGTGAGTACCTTTTACCTTTCCTCCCCGGCAACGGCGCCGTAAAATAGCTTGATGTCTACGGGTGCTTCTATTCTTGTAGATAGTGTTGGGCCTCCAAGAGCGAGAGGTTTGTAGAACAGCAGCAAGTTTCCCTTAAGTGGATCACCCAAGGTTTATCGAACTCAGGGAGGAAGAGGTCAAAGATATCCCTCTCATGCAACCCTGCAACCACAAAGCAAGAAGTCTCTTGCGTCCCCAACACACCTAAATAGGTGCACTAGTTCGGCGAAGAGATAGTGAAATACAAGTGGTATAAATAAGTATGAGCAGTGGCAACGGCACCAGAAAAGTGCTTTGCCCAGGACAGTAAACAAGGAGTAGTAACGCAGCAGTAGTAACGCGATAGAAACGAGTAAACAAGCAAGTGATAGCGATATTTAGGAACAAGGCCTAGGGATTAGACTTTCACTAGTGGACACTCTCAACTTTGATCACATAACGAGAATAGATAAATGCATACTCTACACTCTCTTGTTGGATGATGAACACATTGCGTAGGATTACACGAACCCTCAATGCCGGAGTTAACAAGCTCCACAATTCAATGTTCATATATAAATAACCTTAGAGTGCATGAAAGACCAACACGACTAAACCAAGTACTAACACAAAGCATGCACACTTGTCACCTTCACACTATGTAGGAGGAATAGATCACATCAATACCATCATAGCAATAGTTAACTTCATAATCTACAAGAGATCATAATCATAGCCTACGCCAAGTACTAACACGGATGCACACACCTGTCACCATTACACCGTGCGGGAGGAATAAAACTACTTTAATAACATCACTAGAGTAGCACATAGATAAATTGTGATACAAAACACATTGCAATCATAAAGAGATATAAATAAGCACTTCACTACGCCATTCATAACAGTGAATAAGTATTCTGTGAAATATAGCCTAAGAGACCCACACGGTGCACACACTCGTCACCTTTACACATGTGGGACAAGGAGTCTCCGGAGATCACATAAGTAAAACCCACTTGACTAGCATAATGATATCTAGATTACAAGCATCATCATATGAATCTCAATCATGTAAGGCAGCTCATGAGATTATTGTATTGAAGTACATAGGAGAGAGATGAACCACATAGCTACCGGTACAGCCCCGAGCCTCGATGGAGAACTACTCCCTCCTCATGGGAGACAAGCAGCGTTGATGAAGATGGCGGTGGTGTCGATGGAGGAGCCTTCCGGGGCACTTCCCCGTCCCGGCGGCGTGCCGGAACGGAGACTCCTGTCCCCCGGATCTTGGCTTCGCGATGGCGGCGGCTCTGGAAGGTTTCTCGTACCGTGGCTTTTTTCGTATCGAGGTTTTAGGTCTGGGACCTTTATATAGGCGAAGAGGCGGCGTCAGAAGGACGAAGGGGCGACGACACCATAGGGCCGCGCGGCCAGGGGGTGGGCCGCGCCACCCTATCATCTGGGGGCCCTGTGGCCCCCCTCTGGCGACTCTCGGGTGTTCTGGATGCTTCCGGGCAAAATAGGAACCTGGGCGTTGATTTCGTCCAATTCCGAGAATATTTCGTTACTAGGATTTCTGAAACCAAAAACAGCAGAAAACGAGAACCGGCACTTCGGCATCTTGTTAATAGGTTAGTTCCAGAAAATGCACGAATATGACATAAAATGTGCATATAACATGTAGATATCATCAATAATGTGGCATGGAACATAAGAAATTATCGATACGTCGGAGACGTATCAGACGTCGCCCTCAGGCCGCTGCTGCTGGCTCCGGTACGGTGGCGGCGCCCCTTCCGTCGAACGACGATGGGGAGGAGAGGGCTTCCGCAGCGGCGCATCATGGGAGGTGATGAACCATCGGTGGAGGACGCCGGGTGGCACGGCTACTTGGTCAGGGCCTGATGCACTTCGCCGGTAGCCATGGAGGAGTGGGTAGAGCAGTGGCAGCCTTTGCCCCCGGCGGCGGTTCGGCGGGGGTACGCATGATCTGCGCCGCCGTCTTCTTCCCTGGTGATCCGGCAGGAGTGACTGGTGGCGTGGGGGCTGCTGGTCTTGCTTTGTTTTGGTGGCGGTCCTCGGGTTTCTCGCAAGCAAAGATGAAGACCTTCCGGCGGTCAGTTTGCTTTGATCTGGCTGGTGAGATGAGTTCCGGAAAGATCCGCCGACGAATGGAACAGTGCATCTTTTGCATGGAGTTTGCTGGATCGGATGGTATTCGGTCGTGCGCACCCATATTTCTATTTCAACCGTTTGGTTCCGGAGGGAGCGGCGCGAAGCTCTATTCTGTGTTGACATCAAGTGGCTTTTTGGTCCATGGTGAAGTCAGAAGAAGGAATATTATGAAGGCCGGATTGGTGCACTTGCTAAAGGAGGTTCAAGTCTCCGCGATGTTGAGGGACTTGATTGGCGTTTCGGGCTCCGCGGCTGTGGTATGCAAGTCGGGCAGCATCACAGGTGAAGTTAGAGTCCTACCTTTCATGATGAAAACTCAAGGTCTGGTCTTAACTGGTTGTGTCTGGCAATGACCTTGTTGAGGCATTGTTTTGAGAGTGAGAACTATCTTCAGGGTGAAAACCTAAGACCTTTGGTCGGGCGATGATGGCGTTGATGTACTGTTCCCTTCTTGGAGGCGTCGCTTTTAGAGAGTCCGTATTTCAAGTGTTGTCACGATGGTGGTTGTATTGTTGTTGCTAGGTCTGGAATGTTGTAGCGGAACTTTTTTTTCTTAGTTTTTTTTTCTCTTTTTTAGCCGTGTGCATCTGTACTGCCACTATGGCGTTGCGTTGTTGCAGAGGCTAGGTGTAATTGGTATCTTTTAATATTAATATATTCCCTTTATCGAAAAAAAAAATACCGAAGGGTGAAGAGTGGCCAGGTTGGTCCATGGACCACCCTGAGAGTTTCACATAGCCTACATATTATAGCAGAAAAGTTACAAAAAAATATGTTTATATAAATAATTACACTGTTGGACCGCCATGACAATTGAGCTAGATCTGCATTGCATATTATATGGTTGTTTGCTTGTCTTGGCCATTCTGTTGCCTGCATTAAAATCCTTGTTGATGGGGACTCCTACAGGCTACAACTTCAACATTTTGCTCAAGGCAGCAAGTAGAGAAAAAGGAAAGATAAAAAAAAAAGCAATTCCATTCTGTCTCGGTGAATAACTAAATGTTAGACAGCGTGCTGAAGTTTAAATGAACGTGCAAATACACTACCCTTTATAAAAAAAAAACCACCCAATACATAGCAACTGCAGTGCTTTCTATAGTATGTGTACTCCCTAGAACTGCACAGGAAAAAAATATTGCACATGAAAATCGGGTGATAAATCCTGGAACGACAACAAACTATTCCTCAAGCTTCACATCCATTTTACATGTCACCTTGTATGTTGTTACTAGTTTTTTTGCATTATTACCAGAGAACTGCTGTGGTGAATGGCCTTCCTTCAATAATCAATACTAAGATAAATACTTGACTGTATGAGAAATAAGCACATCACAGTTTTTCTTTAAAGATTCTGTCAAAGTTTGAATGCTTTCGGATGCCGCAATCACTAAGCTTTAATTGTGGTACTATGGCATGTAAGCCATTCATTCCAGAAGCTGGTTGATGTCTTCTTTTTTCGTACTAGTTATTTTTTGACAATCCTGGTGGTCACTCTTGTGAAAAGTAGCTCTGATTACACTGGGAGGACCTTCATGGTTGCTGCTGAGTGTGAACTTATTCTTCTGTTTGATCCTCAAAAGCTTGGTATCAGTCATGAGTTCAAATGTGTCATTGCATCTTTATGCAGGCACCATAAGAAATATGTGTGGTACTGCACAAGGCGGAACAAGTTGACATTCAGCAGGTATAATTTTCTCTTGCAATCTATTTGTGAGGTCCATTATTGTTGATTATAGTAAACGTATTCCTGTGCACATGATGGTATCAGTTACAGTCGCCCCTTATCAGTAATCAGTGCCGCAGCTTACGATTATAGTCCAGGCTGAAAAAAAAAACTCAAGTATTACTTCCCTGATCAGAAGAATAATTACCCATCCCCTACCTAAATAAGAGTCATCTCATGTAAAAATTGCAGGAATTAAGTACGAACCTTCCTTTGCGAGCTTAATAAGATCACCAGAAACATTGTGCTGCAGCAATGATTAGAAACCCGTGTTCAAATAGCCTATGCAACCCTCGTGTGTTTCATATATCTTAAAGCTGAGCGCAGCATCGCTCTAGCTTTCCGATCAGGGGCACATCCTGCTGTAATCATTTCTTCGTAGATAACTGGAACCTGTTACAGTATAAACAAGTCCACAACTTCAGATCATGGATTTTTTCTGCCAGAGCTTGCAAGTAATAAGAAATGAAACTAGTTGATTTACGACTTATATGATGCAGCAAGATGCTTGTCTACTTCTCCAAGAAGAGAAGGTTAGAAAAATATATAAAACAAAATTTGTAATAACGACTGTAACTATTCAGGTATGAGCAGATAAAATTTTGATCTGAGTTATCTTTATCATCATGGCAGTAAAGAACATTATGCGAAAAGTTTGTGATTACCTTGTCAAACTGCTCAACGCGGATTAGAGCTTTCATCAGTGTCGTGTATGTAATAACGTCGGGCCTAAAATCCTGGCATGTGACGGGCAAAACAAATAAGACTTTTATGAGATCTGGATGAATTGCGTAGATGACGATATACCAGAGAAGTAATATGATGCAGGTCAAGATAACAAAAGAAGGGCAAGTCGTCGCTTACATTTTCCTTCATGAACTGAAGCACGGAGAATGCTTCAACAACCCTTCTATCCTCACCAAAAGCATTAATCAGTGAGTTGAGCACTACCGTGCTAGCCTCTAAGCCATCGGTCCTCATGGCCTTGACCACATTTAATGCATGGTCTGCTAAACCCTGGAGATGATCCGTGCATGAATTATGAGAACCAAAATGTTAATTCGAATCTAGTTAATCTACACAGATTTGTTGATGCTGGAACACTCTTGTCATATTGTATACCACTTAAAAGTCAGGCAAATGACAACGAAAATCCAGAGCATATCATTAACATATATCACTAGATTATGCAGGTTCTTGTTAGTAGAAAAGTACTTGCTAGCGTGAGGAAATACTGGGTAGTATTGAAACAAGAATTGTAGTGTAATACCAATGACAGTTATACATCAAGTCATCAACACTATCAGGGCTAGTTAGCTAGGGACCTAAGCAAATTGGCAAGGAACATTCACGTGCAATCGTAAGCCATAATAGAAAATCTACACTATAAAAGCTCCTTACCCTTTGGGCGTACGCATTGACAAGGGCATGGTACATGGTGTGGGATGGCTTGAGGCCGTCGGCCTTCATCGCCTCAATGCAATCAATTGCCTCCTTGAATCTACCAGATCTCCCATACACATCCACAAGTGTAGTGTAGGTGATAATGTTGGGAAGCAAACCCTGTTCCTTCATCTCTGACATCATTGTTTCCACCCTCGCCCACTGCTCTTGTTCACCAAGCAAATTGATCATGATGTTGTATGTAGTCGTGCTTGGTGGGCAGTTGCTTTCACGCATCTCGTTAAACAGCTCCATGGCACGATCATGCCGCCCTCCCTTACAATGTGCATCGATAAGTGTGTTCCATGTGACAACATCCGGCTCAATCCCTTCTTGTCGCATCCGGTTAAATGCATCCATGGCGTGCCCAAGGCAATTGTACTTCCCAAACGCATCTATCATGACATTGTAGAAATGCCGGTCTGGATGTACGCCAATTGCCTGCATCTCACGAAGTACCGCAAATGACTTCTGCCATTCCCCCCTATCACGGAATCCCGCGAGGATCCGGCTGAACACATACGAGCTCGGTTTGACCCCATCAGCGTCCATCTCCTTGAGCAGTATCCTTGCGCTCTCCCACCGCCCAGCCCTCGTGTACGCGTCCACGAGCAAGCTGTAAGTGGCCTCATCCGGCGCTACTCCACAGTCCGACATTTCGTCGAGCACCTGCTCGGCGTTCTTGAGCGACCCAATTTTCACATACCCTTTGAGCAGCGCGTTGTAGGCGCGTGTCCTCGGCTTGATTTCTCCGGCGAGGAAGAATTCCAGGAACAGCGCTTCAGCTTCGGGCACGCGGCCCGCGACACCGAGCGCGGAGATGAGCGCGGTGACGGCATTGGAGCGTGGCGTGAGCCCGATGGCCTGCGCGGAGGCGAGGAGCTCGAGCGCTGCGTCCGGGAGCGCGGCCCGCGCGAAGGCGGAGATGAGGTCGGAGAAGAGCGGGGCGTCCGGCTCGAGGCGCGACTCTTTGAGGTCGCCGAGGAGGCGCTCGAGGATGGCGGCGTCGGGCGGGTCCCGCGTGTTGAGCAGCGAGGTGATGAGGTGCGAGTAGGAGGCGAGGTCCGGGAGGAAGTTGTTCTCGCGGAGGAGCGCGAGGAGCCGCAGCGCGACGGCGGGGCGGGAGGCCGCGGCGGAGGCGGCGAGGAGGGAGTTGAGCAGCAGCGGCGAGGGCGGGTCGGAGAGGGACGGGGGGAAGGAGAGCAGCAGCGAGTGCGGGAGCAGGCGCCCGGAGACGGAGAGGGAGTGGATGAGCGACGAGAGGAGCAGGTCGAGCGGGAAGCAGAGGCGGTGGCGCTGGAGGAAGGGGAGCAGCGCGAAGGCGAGCGGCAGGGACGCGTCGCTGGCGGCGAGGCCCCGTAGCAGAGCGTGCCACTCGTGCGATGGCACGGCGGAGTAGGAGGCGGCGAGGCGGTGCTCGGGGGCGGGAACGGAGGGCGGAGGGGACGGCGACGTGAGGGAGGCGACGGTGGAGGGGTCGGAGAGGTAGGCGAGCAGCGGCTCGAAGTCGTAGCGGCTGGCGGTGGAAGTGGAGACTGAGGAAGAAGGGGAGCAGCTGGGTAGAGGTAAACGGAGGCGGTGGCGGTGGCGGTGGCGGTGGTGGGGGAGGAAGGTCGGGGGGAGGAGCGAGGCGGGCATGGTGGTAGAGAAGGAGATTGGGGAGAGCGAGCGGTGGAGACGTGGGCGCGGGAGAAAGAGTGGTTTATCCCGGTTTTGCGATTTTTCCCTGGGATTTTGCCCAAGGACTACTGGACTAGTACGGCCCCTAAGGCTGGTGCCAATGGGGGCGGGAGTGAAGGCGGTATCGCCCGGCTGGGGGCGGGAGGCGGGCGGGAGTGGGGCGGGACGCTAGCGTGGGGCGCTGGGGCTGGCGTCGGGCGGTACCGTCTGCTGCCGCCCGGCTACCGCCCGCGTTGGGGGCGACAGCGAGGCGAGAAAGGGGCGATAGCGGTGCTAGTGGGGGCGGTAGGGAGGCGATAGGGAGGAAAAAAAAGTGAGAGCTGACACTATAGCCCCGTGCATTGGCACCCTGGGGTGAGAGTGGTGTGAGAGTGGGGTGAGAGTGAGGAAAAAAGCTGACGTGGCGGGTGAGAGTAGGGTAAACATAACCCCAGCAACAAAACATTTCTTTGAGTATATCTTTTTTTTTACTTTCTTCGATCCATATTATTTGATGCTAAAATAAATATATCTACAACTAAAATATGTTTTATTTATGTAAGAAGTACTAACTTGCTCGGAAAACCAAATCTGATCCCGGGTGCATATGCACCTGGTATGTATAAAACATATTTTCAAAACATAAAAAATTTAGTAAAAAAATTTAGCATATAGAGGGACATGTTCTATGTGTGCACGTAAAGTTTCACATAAAACCAATAATTTTTCTACCCTGTGTAAAAAAGACAAATAATGCCTCAAAAAATAGACTATTTTAGCACCAAAGATTTGTCTTTTTTGCACAAGGCATGAAACATATCGGTTTTTGCTGAAACAACTTTGTAAGCATGTAATATGTCAAGGTATACACGGGGAATTTTTATTTGTATTTTTCTAACATTTTAAAATATGTTTAATATGCATTTCAAATAAAGGGTGCAAATGCACCCGGGTGTAGAAACACCATGTCCTAACTTGCTCGTTTTATATTAATCAAAGGCTAAAGTTACAGGAATTAACAAAGTATCATGAGTTTTAAGAAGCCAATAATTGCAACCTAAATCTAAATAAATAAAACTGACAGTCATTAACATATGAAAGCAATTTTCTCAAACTATAAACGGTGCACTGATATCTCCCTGGCGATAGGTGCAAAAATCTCTCTTGTGTCAAACTGTCATCAACAATCCAATCGCTAAAGAGAGAGCCTCTATGTACGCTAAAACTTTAAGAGATGGTGGATCAGTGACTCCCGAAAGAATGCTAGGGCGAGCCTCCCTTTGTGAGTATCCACTAAGAATCAAATTAGGAGGCACACAAAAAGGCCTTGCAAAACTCTACTATATTGGGTTTCCTCTCGGTTTTCTGCCCCTACTCACTGGTTGACAAGACCAAATTTCCTACTCATACACCAAACACAATCTAAAATTGCAATCTCAATTACCAATCTAAAAAAACAAAGATACACCACAAAGAGACTGCAAATAGATGACAACAATCATGAGGGAAGCTCATGTGGCTCTAAAACATTGTTAGCATGAGAGAGATATAAAACAAGCTATTTCCACAAATCCATGGTCCGGGGGTGGACTACTACCTCTTCATCGTGTTGATGAAGGAGATGTTGTTAGAGAGGTTAGAGATGTGAGTCGGTGGCATTCCCCCCTTCAATCTCGTAGGATCTCCTGTGTTTCATGTTTTCCCTCATGTGGTGTGTCGTGCTTCAGGATCACGAAGGAGGCTATATACATGTGTTTATAGGTCAAAACAAGTCCAGGGGCCCGAAGATCGAGTCATCATAGCAACAAGGCACCATGTAGGCACCATGGCGTGGTAGGGATATCTGGCGGGACCATGGGCCTCATCTTGGCCCTTCTGCTAGCCCAAGTGAGGTCCATGTGCTCCATTTCTTGATTTTCCATAAAAAACTTTCCTAGAAAAATGCGAGGTCCTTATGAGTTTACAAAGGTCTCTGAAACTTATAAATACGCTAAGCGGGGCTTTCCTACCAACCGAGTTATAATACAAACAAAAGGGATCTTTTAGGAAAATCCCAAAAATCATTCTAAAACATGATTATAACCACTTTATATGAATCAATTATGATGGAATATGGATGCATTTTAGATGCATCTGATGCCCACAAGTATAGGGGATTACTAAAATTTTCGATGGAAAGTATTACCCAGATTTATAGTTCGACTCAAGGGGAACACAAGTGTAAGAGCAAACTTTAAACCCCAAGTTTTGTGTGTTTGATGACAACACTTGAGAAATCTCACCGTGTACCTTGAGTATCATTGTTAGATTTGCAAGAGCACGGTGACCTCGCCGGACACGTCAAGATCGGAAGACTGAAGATTAGTTGATAGGTTTTCTGGTTTTGTGTGTGTTTAGCGAGGTGACACGGTTGGAGAGAAAAAGGAAAGAAAACCAGTTTTAGCTAGGCCGGTACTACCGGTACCTGTAGCGGTAGTACCGCTACCCCTATAGGTACCGCCCCACAGTACCGCTCTGAGTTCTGCGCTGATTTCGTCCCACAGTACTGGTTACGGTACCTGTACGGTACCTTGAGCGGTAGTACCGCTCACGAGCGGTAGTACCGCCCATGGTACCGCCAGTGCACCGTAAACGAGTTACGGCCGTACCGCCCGGTACCGCTTCGAGTCCGAGTAAGGTTTGGACCTCGTTGCGGTACCTCAGCGGTAGTACCGCTCTGCGTCCATTGACCGGATCCGGGGGAATTCGA